>NC_048424.1:288606-291871 GCF_013103735.1 Etheostoma cragini | reverse complement strand
GCGGGGATCGAACCACCAACCTTCCGATTGGCAGGCAACCGCTCTACCACTGAGCCACAGCCGCCCCTAAAAAAAAAAAGTCATAGCATAGTATGTCGAAAAAAGTCATAGTATGTCAAAAAAGTCACAGTATAATATGTCAAAAAATGTCATAGTATAGTATGTCGAAAAAAGTCAAAGTATAGTATTTTGAAAAAAGTCATAGAATAGTATGTCGAAAAAAGTCATAGTATAATATGTTAAAAACAGTCATAGTATAATATGTCGAAAAAAGTCATAGTATAATATGTTAAAAACCGTCATAGTATAATATGTCGAAAAAAGTCATAGTATAATATGTTAAAAAAGTCATAGTATAGTATGTTGAAAAACCGTCATAGTATAATATGTCGAAAAAAGTCATAGTATAATATGTTAAAAAAGTCATAGTATAATATGTTGAAAAAGTCATAGTATAGTATGTTGAAAAATGTCATAGTATAGTATGTTGAAAAAAGTCATTGTATAATATGTCGAAAAAAGTCATAGTACAGTATGTCGAAAAAAGTCATAGTATAGTATGTTGAAAAATGTCATAGTATAGTATGTTGAAAAAAGTCATAGTATAGTATGTCGAAAAAAGTCATTGTATAATATGTCGAAAAAAGTCATAGTATAGTATGTTGAAAAAGTCACGGTATAATTTGTCGAATAAAAGTCAGAGTACAGTATGCCGATAAAAGTCACAGTATAATATGTAAAAAAGTCATAGTATAGCATGTCGAAAAAAGTCACAGTATAAGATAGATAGATAGATACATAGATAGATATTTATTGATCCCTAAAAAAATGGGAAATTACAGTGTTACAGCAGCACACAAAATATACATACATACAATATACATGAAATAATAATAAAAATAATATTATAATAACGTTAAAGTATAATATGTAAAAAAAGTCAGTATAATATGTAAAAAAAATCAAAGTATAATATGTAAAAAAAGTCATTGTATAATATGTCGAAAACAGTCAAAGTATAGTATGTTGAAAAAAGTCACAGTATAATTTGTCGAAAAAAGTCATAGTATAGTATGTCGAAAAATGTCATAGTATAGTATGTCGAAAAAAGTCATAGTATAGTATGTCGAAAAATGTCATAGTATAGTATGTCGAAAAAAGTCAAAGTATAGTATTTTGAAAAAAGTCATAGAATAGTATGTCGAAAAAAGTCATAGTATAATATGTTAAAAACAGTCATAGTATAATATGTCGAAAAAAGTCATAGTATAATATGTTAAAAACAGTCATAGTATAATATGTTAAAAAAGTCATAGTATAATATGTTAAAAAAGTCAT
The DNA here is from genome assembly GCF_013103735.1 of Etheostoma cragini. Classification (NCBI taxonomy): domain Eukaryota; kingdom Metazoa; phylum Chordata; class Actinopteri; order Perciformes; family Percidae; genus Etheostoma; species Etheostoma cragini. Next base: position 290,533 of record NC_048424.1, on the reverse strand, counting down.
AGTATAGCATGTTGAAAAAAGTCACAGTATAATTTGTCGAAAAAATTCATAGTATAGTAAGTCGAAAAAAGGTCATAGTATAGTATGTCGAAAAAAGTCATAGTATAGTATGTCGAAAAAATTCATTGTATAATATGTCGAAAAAATTCATTGTATAATATGTCGAAAAAAGTCATAGTATAGTATGTCGAAAAAAGGCAAAGTATAATATGTTAAAAAAGTCATAGTATAATATGTCGAAAAAAGTCATAGTATAGTATGTCGAAAAAAGTCATAGTATAGTATGTTAAAAAAGTCATATTATAGTATGTTGAAAAATGTCATAGTATAATTTGTCGAAAAGATTCATAGTATAGTAAGTCGAAAAAAGTCATAGTATAGTATGTTGAATAAAGTCATAGTATAGCATGTCGAAAAAAGTCATAGTATAGCATGTCGAAAAAGTCATGGTATAATATGCCGAAAAAAGTCATAGTATAGCATGTCGAAAAAGTCATAGTATAGTATGTCGAAAAAAGTCATAGTATAGCATGTCGAAAAAAGTCATAGTATAGCATGTCGAAAAAAGTCATGCTATAATATGTCGAAAAAAGTCACAGTATAATATGTCGAAAAAGTCATAGCATAGTATGTCAAAAAAAGTCATAGTATAATATGTCAAAAGATTCATACTATATGTCAAAAAAAGTCATAGTACAATATGTCAAAAAAGTCACATGTAAATGTGCTGTATTTATATATCTTTTCCAGTCTTAACAACTACTCAAAGAGCTTTTACATCTACAGGAAACATTCACCATTCACACACATTTATACACTGTGGCTGGGGCTGCTCATCAGATACACACTCACACACATCTACACACCTGCTCATCAGGTACACACCTGCTCATCAGATACACACTCACACACATCTACACACCTGCTCATCAGATAAACACTCACACACATTCACACTCCGATGCGCAGCACCTGAGGCAACTCGGGGTTCAGTGTCTTGCCCAGGGACACTTCGACAATGACTGCAGGGGCGGGGATCGAACCACCAACCTTCCGATTGGCAGGCAACCGCTCTACCACTGAGCCACAGCCGCCCCTAAAAAAAAAAGTCATAGCATAGTATGTCGAAAAAAGTCATAGTATGTCAAAAAAGTCATAGTATAGTATTTTGAAAAAAGTCACAGTATATTTTGTCGAAAAAAGTCATAGTATAATTTGTCGAAAAAAGTCATAGTATAATATGTCGAAAAATGTCATAGTATAGCATGTCAAAAAAAGTCATAGTATAGTATGTCGAAAAAAGTCATAGTATAGTATGTTGAAAAATGTCATAGTATAATATGTTGAAAAATGTCATAGTATAATATGTCGAAAAATGTCATAGTATAGTATGTCGAAAAAAGTCATAGTATAGTATGTCGAAAAAAGTCATTGTATAATATGTCGAAAAAAGTCACAGTATAATTTGTCCAAAAAAGTTATAGTATAGTATGTCGAAAAAGTCAGAGTACAGTATGTTGAAAAAGTCACGGTATAATATGCCGATAAAAGTCACGGTATAATATGCCGAAAAAAGTCACAGTATAATATGTAAAAAAGTCATAGTATAGCATGTCGAAAAAAGTCACAGTATAAGATAGATAGATAGATATTTATTGATCCCTAAAAAAATGGGAAATTACAGTGTTACAGGAGCACACAAAATATACATACATACAATATACATGAAATAATAATAATAATAATTATAATAACGTTAAAGTATAATATGTAAAAAAAGTCAGTATAATATGTAAAAAAAGTCATTGTATAATATGTAAAAAAAGTCATTGTATAATATGTCGAAAACAGTCATAGTATAGTATGTCGAAAAAAGTCATAGTATAGTATGTTGAAAAATGTCATAGTATAATATGTTGAAAAATGT
>NC_048424.1:285203-288506 GCF_013103735.1 Etheostoma cragini | reverse complement strand
CATAGTATGTCAAAAAAGTCATAGTATAGTATTTTGAAAAAAGTCACAGTATATTTTGTCGAAAAAAGTCATAGTATAGTATGTCGAAAAAAGTCATAGTATAATATGTTAAAAAAGTCATAGTATAATATGTTGAAAAAAGTCATAGTATAATTTGTCGAAAAAATTCATAGTATAGTAAGTCGAAAAAAGGTCATAGTATAGTATGTTGAAAAAAGTCATAGTATAGTATGTTGAAAAAAGTCATAGTATAGTATGTTGAAAAAAGTCATAGTATAGTATGTCGAAAAAATTCATTGTATAATATGTCGAAAAAAGTCATAGTATAATATGTCGAAAAAAGTCATAGTATAGTATGTTGAAAAAAGTCATAGTATAAGATAGATAGATAGATATTTATTGATCCCAAAAAAAATGGGAAATTACAGTGTTACAGCAGCACACAAAATATACATACATACAATATACATGAAATAATAATAATAATAATAATAATTATAATAACGTTAAAGTATAATATGTAAAAAAAGTCAAAGTATAATATGTAAAAAAAGTCATTGTAAAATATGTTGAAAAAAGTCAAAGTATATTATGTCGAAAAATGTCATAGTATAGTATGTCGAAAAAAAGTCATAGTATAGCATGTCGAAAAAATTCATAGTATAGCATGTCAAAAAAAAGTCATAGTATAGTATGTCGAAAAAATTCATAGTATAGCATGTCGAAAAAAGTCATAGTATAGCATGTCGAAAAAAGTCATAGTATAATATGTTAAAAAAGTCATAGTATAGTATGTCGAAAAAAGTCATAGTATAATATGTTAAAAAAGTCATAGTATAGTATGTTGAAAAATGTCATAGTATAGTATGTTGAAAAAAGTCAAAGTATAATTTGTTGAAAAAAGTCAGAGTATAGTATGTCGAATAAAAGTCATAGTATGTCGAATAAAAGTCATAGTATGTCGAAAAAAAAAGCCCCACACACACACACACACACACACACACACACAAATTACTTTTATTTTGAATCCTGGTTCCACATCAGAGGCCAACCCGTTACCTGGAGTGAGTGAAGTGATGGAGATGCAGCTCTCTGAGGGGTGTGTGTCTCGGTCACACCAGCCTTCACAGAGGACCAGCTCGCCTTGGTTCCTCAGGACTTCATCGGGTGTTTCTCCCATGAAGGTGGATCATGGAGAACTCAGAGCATGTGAAATACATATGCGTATACATGCGTATACAAATACATATACATATGTGAAATTAATGTCCATTAAGCAGCTGTCTCTAATTCATGAACAGGGTAATTTCTGTCAGAAAAGCTGCATTAGGTGATGAAGGTTGTAAGACAAAACTGTGATGGCAGAAAACTAAAACATTCCCTTAGTGAAGAGACCGTTTGTGTCATAACTCCCATAACTGGTAATTTGAGGACCCAAATGAGAGCAGGCAGGAGGAAGTTTGAGCTTGTGGATTTATTCAGTTCACACCAAACAAAAGGAGGTCTGAATGCAACAGGAAAAAAAACAACTTACTTTTCTGAAAGTGGATAAAACAAGAAAACGGACATCCCAAAAAAAACAAAAGTAATCCAACAAATAGGATAGACAAAAACTCCACGGACGAGCATGGAACAAGACTGAGAACTTACACACTGGACAATATGGACAAAAGGATGTGACAAAGGACAAGGGGGACGACAAAGACACAGGGCTGGGAAACAGGTGAACAACGTTAAGCAATCACAGGGGCGGGAAAACACAGGAAGTAAGGCAAGACACAACAATACAGAAATCCCAGACTGTCAAAGTAAAACAGGAAACAGGGCAAATCAAACAACAGACCATCACAATAAGACAAATGAATACAAATACCAAAAACAGAAGAAACAACTGGACAAAATACAGAATAAAATACAAAAATCATAACAATTTGTTCATCTTTTGTTCTTTATCTCCATAGTTTCCTGTTAATTCAATTCAATTCAATTCAATTTTATTTATAGTATTAATTCATAACAAGAGTTATCTGGAGACCCTTTACAGATAGACCAGGTCTAGACCACGCTCCAGAATTTACAAGGACCCAACAGGTCTAGTAGTTTCCTCCAGAGCAAGCAACAGGGCCACAGTGGAGAGGAAATGCATGTTAGTGAATATTAATGTCAGAACAAGTTAATGAGCCTTAAATGAACGTGGATGAGATTCTCGTCTTTGTTGCAGCTCTACTGTGTGTTACAGTAACATGAAACCTCATCTACTCGAGTTCAACGCCAGACTAGCAATTAGCTTTAACCCTTCTGTTGTCCTGGCGTCACATTTGTCCCGTTTTCACTTTGTTTAATCACAAAAAAATGAGCCTTCGAAATAAGCTGAAAATGTCGACATTAGAAATCTCAAATAACTTTGGAACTAATGCACCAAAACATGGAAAAAGTGACAAAAATGTCAGAAAAAAGAGATAATAGTGTTGACAGGAAAAAAACCTTTTTTAATGGTTGCCAGGAAGACAACACAATGGTTAAGGTATAAATATTTGACTTCATTTGACAGCTGATGGAGCTCAGATCCATGTACCCATATTTAATTTCTTTTTTTACATGCAGTGTTGTTCCTTATTTGGATCAGGTCAGCAAGGTGGACTGTTGTGAGAATAAATCAATGACTAGGCCTGTTTTTCCTTCATTGCCTTGGCATTAAGTGTACAGGTAGTTTATTTGAAGCAAAAGGCTCACACCATGAAAAATGACACACACACACACACACACACACACACACACAAACACACACACCTCAGCAGCAGCCTGTCTGAGCAGATCTATAATGTAGGGGAATGGGACTCTATGGCGAAGACAGAGAAGTGGTCTGCGATGTGGTGGGGACAGAGGGGGGGGGGTGCGATAGACGAGAGATGTCGTCAACGCATGCCTGTGGACTGTGGCTTGAGAACACACAAGTGGCACCACAGAGAAGGAAAGGCAGAAAAAGAGAAAAGAAGAAACGCTAATGCACGAAAAGGATGAAAGAGAAAGAGTGAGGGATGACCCTTTGTCAGAGGAGGAGCTAGTTGTCAGATGGGTTAATGCCGCCTCGGTTCAAGTCCCTCTTAAAGACGTCAGATCACACAGGCAGATTGCCCGTGGAGGATTTGAGGCAGACGCCCGCCGGGGGAGCCGGGAAATTGCATTTGCTGCCTGCTACAAGATCCTGATAAGAGCAGATTTGTTCTGAGAACGCAATGACAGGGCAAGGTTATCACAAAGCTGCACGCCCTCCCTACTGCAGAGAAGAGAGGGAACAGGAGA
>NC_048424.1:273468-285103 GCF_013103735.1 Etheostoma cragini | reverse complement strand
TGTGTGTGTGTGTGTGTGTGTGTGTGTGTGTGGAGCAGCTGTTCTCACTGGGTGTGATTTAATGGCTGCAGGGGTAAATTAAATCATTTATCAAGGCCTCTCCCGTCCAGTCTGTCACACAGAAAGATAACGTGGTCATGCATCCTCATCTTCACGCTGTCGACGCACAGGAGAGGAAACACTAACAGGTACGGGATCAAACTGAAAAATCAAATATAACATGTAAACGATCTAGCATGACCACGATCAGGCGTCATCTTTACTATTAAAAGATTTTATTTTTGTTGTCAGATATCATGCATAGAATATTCAGAGGCGGTTATCTGGCGTATCTTGACATGTAGCACCTAAACCAACGAAGTTGTGAGCACAGATTTTCAGAGTAAAAGTGTTAGTTTGTCTTCTTTTAGTCACACCCAGTTTGTTGGTGTTAATTTTTTGGCAGTTTGCCATCTGTGTCTTGTCAAGAAAATACTTACCAGTTCTTTCTGTCAGGGCCTTGCTAATTTAAATGTTTATTATGAATTATTAGACTTATGAATGTTTCTTAATGTTAACTTTATCATTCTAAGTAACTGTTCAGCACTGTTGGGCTAACTGTTGTGTGTTTGACTCTTTATACTTTTACTCTTGTGCATGATGTGGATGTTTTCTAAATTGTCAACACGGTGGTGATGGATATGACACATGCCTTTGGAGTCCTAGACCAGGGTTTGATTCCCACTGTGATACATCAACCAATGGGTCCCTGGGCAAGGCACTTCAGCCCTAGTTGCTCCAGCCGTGTGCAACCTCTGATATATTGCAAAAGTAAGCCGCTTTGGATAAAAGTGTCAGCTAAATGACATTGAATCAACGTTTTATAGTTCCTATGGAGACTTAATATTGATCTGTACTAGGAAGAGGTTTTTTCCTGCCTGGCATGAGGGACAGTTCAACAAAGTTGGTACTTTTCTGAATCCATTTTTTGTAGTATTGGTTCTTGTTTACGATGTGTTAGGTCTAACTTCTCTTTAAGGCGTCTGATCTTTATCTGAAGAGAGTGCACCCTCACGCACAGTGAGCGCAGAATAGTTTTATCAGTCAAATGCAAGAATGAATCAGTTGGTTGAGAGACTTCACGATGAGTGAATAAACTAATTTGTCTTGTTATTGCCTGTCTGCATGATCAAATTCTTCCCAACAACAGTGGTCTACACGGGGCTTGTTGTTTGGGATGCAGCTGCAGTATTTAGTAGCATTTCATGGAGAACAGCAACGCTGAGCACTGACTGGCTGTGGTTAGATAGATGGACCCCTGTCGTGCCATAAATCACATTCTTATTAACCCGTGGGCAAGTGAATGTGAAGTCACATGGGCACGTCTCAGGGGAGCCTGTTTCACTTTTAGCCTTCAGCCTGCACTCAGGGGCAGAATATGCCCTGCATTCACAGCAGCGCCATGTAACCAGTGTGCATGCATGACCGTCAGGTATATCTAAGCAAATTAGAGCAAAAACCGGAAGCAAATAGCATGAAAACTTCATATGCAGTACACAGAACAATGGGACCACCAGCAAAGTCATGATATACATAAATAACAAAAACATGTGTTCATAACACAAGATTTGGTTTGGTGCACCAAACCAAATCTTGTGTAATGAACAGCAACACGTGTGCTAGTTTGGGTGGTGTCATCTAGTTTGACACCAACAGGTAAGCCAGGTCTCTACCCTATGTAAGTGAAGGTGTTGACGTATGAAAGCATCACACATGTATTTTTGATGAATGAAGTGAGAGTCTATCCAGCTGTTTCTCACCCGTTTGCTCAGTGCTGTTAACTTGTCTGTCATCATCAAGCAAGACGTCTGACTAACTAACTAACTACTGGAAATATTAAATTCAGGGTGTCCAGACGACACATTTTGCTTTATGGTTTTGTCAACTCTTCACTCATTTTATCTGCTGACCTTTCATCAGATGCCAACATGTCTTCCTCAGGGGACTTTCCTAATGCACTGACACCCTAAATCAGTTTGGGTTGTTAGTTCCTCAGCTCTATGTAACATGTACAAGAAATGTCCTCATGAAACAGCCATCTTAATAAAAGCTTTTAACTTTGTGCCAGAAGAATGCCTTTAATAAGATGCAACCCTGAATCACCTTTTTTGTAACTTTTGTGAGAGCACCTTCACTATTTCTGTGAAATTCCAAGCACTGCAGACATTTTCTCCTCTAAAAAACACCCTCCAGCTTTCCTACCGTAGCTATTAATGCCAAAATATCAATTATGTCCACACAAATTCCACAGCCAGCCAAAAAATGTAGTACACACAAGCTCCTAACGCAGGGTTTATCAAAGTGCTGATGACTGAGTGCCGATGTAGGGAGCCAGCAGAGGGGCACACAGGAAGTAATACACACATCTCACGTCCACACTGAACTGCAGAGTTGTCCAAATCCTAATAACACCTAACACATTAACCAATGTCTGTCATTTGTCTGCTTTTCTCACTGAAAACAATGGCCTGCTGGGACATTATCAAAACTTGGTTTATACGAGTAGTTACTAGTGAACAAAAACAGTAAAGTTGTGTCTTGGAAAACTCTAAAACCCTCCGTAGAGATGTGTGGAACTGCAGACTCAAACATCTCTGTGGGTTTGTCACAATGGGCGACATAGTTCCTATTAAATATAGTCCTTTGAATGAATGACTAATGAATTATTGCCATCATTGATTAGTTATGCTCTGATTTACTAGCATGTGTTTCATTAAGGCCAGAGAGTATGATGTCAGGTTTAAATGTATTTCTACCATTATGCAAAATATACACTTGTTGTTTAAAGGAAGGTGTGTGTACTGGGTGGTCTACAGCTGAGTGGAAAGGGCACAAAGCAGCTGCCAACTAACATGTAAACTAGTTGTTCAAGTAAATGTGTCTACCTGAGGAATGGGTAAAACTTACTTCTTTAATTCCTGTACACACACACAAACACACAGACACACACAGACACACACACCTGCCGATATATCACAGCCTCTAGGTGGGAAGATTGATGGCATTAAATTGCTTTTATCCAGGTTTTTTATCAGGATTTACAGGCGTCGCTGTACCAGGAGCTCCAGAGCACCACTCCCTTCCATAAATCATGCCTTTTCACTTTACCACCACTCTCCACACACACACACACACACACACACACACACACACACACACACACACACACACACACACAGACGTGTTTGCAACCAAACAGACGCGCGCGCACACACACAGAGATGCCACAGACAAGCACAGACACCACATACACACAAAGGTACGCACACACAGACTTTGGGATATGGCTTTAACAAGATAGATGACCCCTTAGCCGTCTGCTGCCAAAACGAACCTTAAACCACATGCTCGCACGCGTTCACACACACACACACACACACACACACACACACACACACACACACACACACACACAGGCACACAGCAACTTAGATGGACCAACACATGTACATTTTGACTCTGTAATGGAAAATGTCAATCTCTGTGGATGGCGGGGCCCTGGAAACACAGTGATTCCTTCCCTTCCACCCATCGCTCTCATTATAGGAAAATGTCACCTCATTTCCCAAGTACACACCGCCTGATTAATTTCTGAAAAGGGGAACAAGAGAGATGGCGAGATGGAGAGAGGTGGCATCTGTCGGGTGTGTAGGTTTGTGTGGCATTAAGTGGCTGTGTGTGTCCTTAGGATGCAACGATGGCGCTGAGCTCGGGGAAGTACAGCCCCAGCAGGAAAATCCTTCAGCTCTCCCTGTGGAATCCCAAGGTGTTCTCAGACCTGATGGGATATGTAATCTTTCTAGTAGGTTCCAGGTCTGCCCTGGGGTCTCCACACATTCAGATGGGCCTGAACTGCCTCAACTTATCCCTGCAAGGCAAGAAAAAGGTCTTTCTGCACAGCCGAGCTCCTTGCCTTGTCTCTGAGGGTTAAGGGGCCAGTATGCTTCAACAGATGTGCTTGTTGGATGGTCAAATAGGGTTTTGACTTTGAAGGATTTTGGGGGGGTCTGTCTGAACATTTCTGTAACTTTCCAAAACTGACAGTCTGACATTCAGCTGTGCAGACTTTGGAAGGCAAGCAGGATTTGAACTACTTTTTGAAGCCCTGTTTCTTTCCATCACGTCCAGGAGATCCCATCTGAAAGGGTGTGCCATTATCACCATCCTTAAATTATCATCATGTCTTGCTATACTCTATGACAGAAGTATCCTATTGGCCCTCGAGTGTGGCCATTTGGAGCAGCTATACTCACTTTTGCCTCATGTATGTGGTTGCATGACACGTTGTAAAAAAATAGTTATTTTTGAGCTCTTAGCAGCAAAAACATCCTCAGAAAGAAATCAATTTAAGGCACCTTTGCAGCCACCCAATCCAATGATGTCACAATGTGCAGACAGGCCCTGGGGTGCACCTCCACATCACTGCAGCAAGGGGAGGAGATGAACCAAGACATTCAAATGATATTCATATACTGCATACAGAGATGTAAACAGGTTGTAGACACTAAGTTTGTGACAAATGTCCCCCAAATCTTAGAGTGTTCCTTGAAATGGCCCTGCTGCCAGTAACTATAGGCCAGAAAAAAAGACCGTGTCAGACAAATGAGGTGCAGGCGAACTGGAGAGGCAGCGACACGTGTTTTACAGCTGCTAAATAATCCCAATCAGATACACCAGTGGCATTCTCCCCCCCCCCCGCCTGTCATGGACTGGATAATGCAAACAAATGACCCTCAAATGGAAAACCGCAGGACAACAATGGAGAGCACCCTGTCTCATCAGATCCAGACACGCATGCACACACACACACACACACACACGCACACACACACACGCACACACACTTGGTGCACTGAAAAGACACAGTTGACAATCCCAATGATACTTTGATGACAGTCAAATTCTTTTCAATTTAAATACTGATTCAATTTCCGTGTTGCTTTTCGTTGTCACCCACCATGTTTCTAATGTGTGTGTGTGTGTGTGTCTGTGTGTGTTTGTGTGTGTGTGCTTGCACACTCTGTACAAAATTGAATATTGAATTAATTACTGTACCTTCAATGAAAAATAAATAAATAAATCCTGCGGTCTTGTTTTGAACACCAATATTTCATCAGATTTCCATGCAGTAGTCATTGTAAGCAATGTTAAACCCAACCTTCCTAATTATTACCAGCATCACTCCACTCTAATATGTCACTGTAATGAACATCATTTGGAGAAGCGAGTGGAATAATTGCTTGCCTGAGATTTCTTCCTCTTCCCTGTCCAGGAACTAGAGATGAGAAAGCAATCAGAGGTGAAATACAAATGAAAACACATGAAGGATGTGAGGAAGGGAGCGGGGGTGGGAGGCCGATCTCTAAACCTTAATCAAAGACAAAGACTTGGGATCTTCTCTAATGTCATTTCATGGAACAGTGGTGTTGTTTCTGTACCCAAATTATTAATTACTAGGTAAATGAATGGCACCATTAGTTCTTGGTTACGAGGGAATCATTTTTCTGCCTCTTTACATTTCTACTCACTACATATCAGAGGGAATTTCTTCTTCTTCTTCTCTCAACTGTTGACACCTGACATTACAACTTGTTATGCACACAAAACATGTGCAAACCACATGTAAAATATAAGGCTTTGTGTAGTGCACAACATTAGATTATTGAGTAATTTCCGTCCATAGTCATGCATGTGTTTTATTAATTCTGCCAATGAGGTTATGATTTTGGCCCAATCTGTCTGATGGGTTGTTTGTCTTTTGTCCGCAGGATTATAGAAAAACTACTGACCCAATTTATAATGATTATATTTATAATGAAACTTAGTGGACGGGTGTAGCATGGGCCAAGGAAGGAGACACTACATTTTGGAGTGGATCTGATTAACATGGTGGACACACACATTAGTTTCACTTTTGTCAACATCCAGCATTTGTGCTGCGTTTAAGTGCTGTTGGAATAATCGGAAAAATGAGTTCCTGGCTGCAGAAATTCCCAATGCATTCCCATTGTGACAGGGCGCGCCGCGGCAGAGGTCTGCGCTCTCCGAGTGCCTTTCTAGTTGTTGTGGTTTTGTTTGAGGGACTAGTTCTGCCAATGCTGTAAAAACATCCCACGTTGGTTCAGAGGTCAACATATTTATTTAAATAATCTCAATCTCTCAATTGTTAATCTCTCTTGTGTCGGGGAATCCACCATGGGATTATATTTTAAATAATGAGTTTTTAAAAAATATCTGAAGCTGCAAAGAACTCGCTCTTTAAAGAAAATGTTACCACAGAATGAAGGTTCTGCCAGCAGATCCTGAATGAAAGGAAAGCTCCTGTTAGAAGTAAAAAAGAAATTTAGAAGGGCTTTCTTCATTTTGGTGTGTTTCAGTGAAGCTAGATCTGTCATCCCTTTTTCTCTCTCTCTCTCTTCTTCTTATCTTTACTTTCTTTCTCTATCTGCTCAGCGGGGCAGGCGGCGTACAGTGAAATTGAAACACTGACAAAAGACAGAGCGATTCAAGATGAGTTTCCTGTCTGTGTCTGTGTGTGTGTGTGTGTGTGTGTGTCTTTCAGAGGTGAAGAGTTGCTTATTTGCTACTCTTCCTCCTCATCCTCCTCTCTATATTTGTGACAGATGGGAGTGTTTCCAGCAATACATCGCTGCGTGTTCTTCCACTTAGCAGGAAATATACCAGGATGAAGTTTTTATTTCAGGACGGCATTGCTTTTATAACTCCTGCTTTAAACACGCACGCAAGCACGCAGACACGCACGCAGACACGCACGCACACACGCATGCACGCACGCAGACACGCATGCACGCACGCAGACACGCAAGCACAAACGCACGCACACACGCAGACACGCACGCACAAAAAGGCCTACATAGAGCAGTAAAAGCATAAGAGGTTTTTCTGTATTTTGGATTTATTTGAGACTGTTTTAAACTCTTACTGTAATACATATGTCCAGAAACCTCATGCAAGCAGGCATTTGTCCCTCTTATGTGCACCCCGAGTGCGCTCCACCTCAGGTGTGAACGGAGCCGGTCTGCTCTTCAGAGACATTAAGACTGTGTGCGGAGGAGTTGAGGGCTCTTTGAGGGCCAGGGAAAGGTAAATGTCACCTTCCCTTTGGGGCTGCTGCTCTCCGCCTGGCGCTGCACTGAAGAGGGAGTGCTGACAGTGTAACAGTCTGTAAAGGTTAAAAACGTACGTCTGTCCTCTTTGTCTCTCTTTATCTCTTCACCTTTTATTCTGCCTTCTCCTTGTATGTCACCAACCTCATGGGCACGCTGACCTTCTTGGCAAATCACAACATCTGGAAAACATTTAAAAGGACAGATTCCCTTCCTCCACCCCGTCAAACCTGCTAGATAGATAGATAGATAGATAGATAGATAGATAGATAGATAGATAGATAGACAGGCATAGTTAGACAGATAGATAGATAGATAGACACAGTTAGATAGATAGATAGATAGATAGATAGATAGATAGATAGATAGATAGATAGACACAGTTAGATAGATAGATAAATAGATAGATAGATAGATAGATAGATAGATAGATAGATAGATAGATAGATAGATAGATAGATAGATAGATAGATAGATAGATAGATAGATAGATGGATGGATGGATGGATAGATGGATAGATAGATAGATAGATAGATAGATAGATAGATAGATAGATAGATAGATAGATAGATACCAATCCCAATAAAATTGGAAAATACAGCGTTACAGCAGCAAAATCAGTCACACAGCACAGAATAGATGAAATACTAGAATACAATATGCATACATACAATTTAGCTGAAATAACAATAGGATAAAATACAAGAACTAACATCTGATATGTGCAAGTTGGGATTACAAAAACGTGCAACTGCTTAAGTTGTATGATGCATGTGTAAATAAACCTAGCATGAGGAGAGGCAGCTACTGTCCCTAAGGTCTTTTTTTTTCAAGTGAAGGTGTTTACACGGAAAATAAATACTAATCCGTTTTTTAACACTGCGATGAGCCGGAAATCTCAACCAGTTCACCCGTGGTCTGGGGATGAGAATCATGAGGGGAATTATTACTGCATGAAAACATAGGTGCTGGTTTTTCTTTACCAGTATTGCTTCATGATGCGTTCAGGATTGGTTAGTTATTTAGGTTATTCAAGTATTTTCCTTCTTTTCTGACCTTTTGGGATTTCATGGCATTGGTGTGACAAAAACGCAACTAGAAAAAATGGAAGAAATGACTTTTTCCAACACAAAGCATTAAACATGGCAGAAAATACATAAAAAGAGGAACTAGTCTTACAGAGATACAGAGAAATCCTGGATTTAAGTGTGTGAAACACTTTGTGAAGGTTAGTGGTGCTGAGCTGCAGTTAGCAGCTTTCTGCAGATGTCACTCAGTTTGACTCCGTCGGGTGGAAGCCCCTCGACTACTGGACTATTTCCACAATGATAACATCTGGTTGTAAGTGTATACACACACAGTTACTCACTGAACTTCTGTCGTGTGGCGCTCCTTGACTCTGTTTTCTGTTCAATCACGAGAATAGCAAGAGCAAGACAACGTGTGCAGATCATTTAGTTTACACTTGATCCCCCTACACACACACACACACACACACACACACACACACACACACAACTGTTTTGATGGTGTTGATTTGTTTTTCTTATTTTAGAATTCAACTTCCTCCCCTTCCTTCCTGATCCAGAACTCATTTCCTGACACTTAGTCCACCAGGACCTCTGTGTACATTTGTCCATTTGTGTGTGTGTGTGTGTGTGTGTGTGTGTGTGTGTGTGTGTGTGTGTGTGTTCGACCATAGCATTGCAGGATGCACAGAGGTTTCATTCCAGACAGATGAGGTGTTTATCCGACCTCAGCACTAAACTTGAAGACAGTTCACTTCGTGGTTATCAAAGAGGAATTGTGCCTCGTTATTATTAATATTACATCATGCTAAATTTGTATATCAATGTATTCTGTTTCTCAGTATCTGCGCTCCACTGCCTAATATAGGCATACCATAAAGGCTAATAGTGTAATATATTATTAATTTGTAGTCGTTGCACTGCACGCCTGTGACGGTGTTTCCAGATCTATTTAAAGTCTCACCAGGCCTTGTGTTGCTTTTTGAAAAGGAGCGATGCAGAAATGGCAGAAGACGTCTCTGCGGAGGGATAATTCTCTTCTATAAATCCTTATTTTGCTCTGTGTTCTCCTACTCTATGATTCAATTTCCAGTTATTGTGCTTTAATGACATGAAGGTGAAGCACAATGTAAAATTTTATTGCACGAGTGTGTGTTTGTCCGTCCATCACGCTGATTCTTGTAACGTCATTTGTGTCCTAATACTTGGTCGTGTAGTCATATGAGAGTTTTCTGAACTACCCCTCCTGTTGTTAAGGTCTGGGTAACGTCAGGCCCGGAGTACACAACATCAACCGTAACTATGGCCTGATCTGATAGGGAATGGGAATAAAATGTGTTTTTTAACGTGCAAAACAAATTACTCTCTTGTTAGTTTGACTGTGACGCTGGAGCTAACACGGGTACACTTCGCAACTTACACAACTAACACACAACAGTCCCACGGTCGATCTCACCATCAACAATCAGAGAGGAAAAGTGTTGCTGAACACACCTCGAGACGTTTACACAGCAGTCCCATGGAGTCACATGGGCCATTTTTAGCATTTGAACAAATGATCGATGCTTGTCGTTTGTCTGGTGAGGACAGTGTCCGTCTGCACAGTGTCTTCTGTCTCTGCATCGCTCCTTTCAGAATCCATCTGGCTTCTTCCGCCTCCTTCCCCACTCTCCACCTCCTTCATAATAGGATTCATAGATCCAGCCGCATGGCCTATTCAATTCAGACAATGGGGGACCCTCAACACCCACCAGGAGGAAATAAGGAGTCTAAAGCAAATAGAACTTTCTGACTTCCTGTCAGCGTGTGTGTGTGTGTGTGTGTGTGTGTGTGTGTGTGTGTGTGTGTGTGTGTGTGTGAGAGACAATCTCTCTCACACAAGAGGGCCCCGGTACCCTATGATATCATCACGGGTGACTGCCCAATATGACAAATGTGAGGAGACAGGCTATAATGAGAAACATTGTTGGAAGAGGGGAAAAAGATGGACAAGTGAATGTGTCTGTGTGAGGAGAAAAATAACAAGTACAAGCGAGAAAAGAGAAGAAAAAAGAAATTACAGGATGAGAAAGTCCCTAAAACATTCTAGCAACAGGCTCCTCATAATGACTTTCACTTCCCCTCATCTCCTCCCCATGTGCTCATATCAACCCTGTAACTCACCAGAACTAATATCTAGACAACTCAGAAGGAAGGTGGAGTATTTCTGGGCCCCTGACTTCCAATTATAAGTCCATTTGGTCACGGATATTTGAGGAGCGAGAGCAGAGAGAAAAAGGGAAAGAGACAGAGAGAGAGAGAGAGAGAGAGAGAGAGAGAGAGAGAGAGAGAGAGAGACAGAGACAGAGAGACAGAGAGAGAGAGAGAGAGAGAGAGAGAGATTGGAATATTTTTATATTCTGCGAGTTTGTTCCTCTCGCCGTCATCGCTCTCACCCTCCGATCAACTTCCCATTCCATGACCTTGGAAACTCTTCAGGGTCACGCCAAATCAATGAGTGCTCTCTCATGAAAAACTGCATAATTATCCGAACTCTGTGGATCAGGAAGATCGGGCTCGGTCATGATTTATTCATGTGTTTCCTATTTTATTGAGGCAGCGCTGCTTAATAGAGCTGTAACGAATGAGATGGATGCTGACGGCTTAAAAAAATAAATAAAGAGAGAGAGAGAGAGAGAGAGAGAGAGAGATAAAAGGAGAGGAGAGAACGGCTGTCAGGATTGATTGAGTCAAATGGACAGATGGAAAGACGAGATGGATGTTACAGTCTCCATCTGCACCGCAGCATCATGGTGTATGATTGAGTCCCCAAGGCCACTCAGTTATTTATTCCTCTTTTTTCTCAACTTAATGTCATACAAATACATATTTAATCTTGGCCTGTTAACGGAGAGGAGGTAACAGGGAAGGCAAGGCGGGGAAAACATTAAAACTACAATATAAAATACAAGAAGAAAAAGCTCCAGTGCAGTATGAGAAATTAAATATTAAAGGAATGAACCTGGACGTTGTTCAGGAACAACAGATGAAAAAGCCTTTTGGTTAATTCTGCTGCATTTACAGCGATGTTAATTAATGTACACACTCCCTGTAGAATAAATTAATAAATTAAATAAAATAAAGGTCTTCAGCCTTGATTTAAAAGAACTGAGAGTAGCAGCGGACCTGCAGTTCTCTGGGAGTTTGGTCTTAGTGAGAACTGGAGGGATGTGATCCAATCTATGGGTCTTAGTGAGGACTGGAGGGATGTGATCCAGTCTATGGGTCTTAGTGAGGACTGGAGGGATGTGAGCCAGTCTCTTGGTCTTAGTGAGGACTGGAGGGATGTGAGCCAGTCTCTTGGTCTTAGTGAGGACTGGAGAGATGTGATCCAGTCTCTTGGTCTGAGTGAGGACTGGAGGGATGTGATCCAGTCTCTGGGTCTTACTGAGGACTGGAGG
>NC_048424.1:270456-273368 GCF_013103735.1 Etheostoma cragini | reverse complement strand
ACTACTACCTAAATAGTATTAATACATGCTTCAAACAGTCAGATATCATCAGACTACTACCTAAATAGTATTAATACATGCTTTATACAGTCAGACAACATCAGACTACTACCTAAATAGTATTAATACACGCTTTATACAGTCAGATATCATCAGACTACTACCTAACTAGTATTAATACACATTTTATACAGTCAGATATCATCAGACTACTACCTAAATAGTATTAATACATGCTTTAAACAGTCAGATATCATCAGACTACTACCTAAATAGTATTAATACACGCTTTATACAGTCAGACATCATCAGACTACTACCTAAATAGTATTAATACATGCTTTATACAGTCAGATATCATCAGACTACTACCTAAATAGTATTAATACACGTTTTATACAGTCAGATATCATCAGACTACTACCTAAATAGTATTAATACATGCTTCAAACGGTCAGATATCATCAGACTACTACCTAAATAGTATTAATACACACTTTAAACAGTCAGATACCATCAGACTACTACCTAACTAGTATTAATACATGCTTTATACAGTCAGATATCATCAGACTACTACCTAACTAGTATTAATACATGCTTTAAACAGTCAGATATCAGCAGACTACTACCTAAATAGTATTAATACATGCTTTAAACAGTCAGATATCAGCAGACTACTACCTAAATAGTATTAATACACACTTTAAACAGTCAGATATCAGCAGACTACTACCTAAATAGTATTAATACACGCTTTATACAGTCAGATACCATCAGACTACTACCTAACTAGTATTAATACACACTTTAAACAGTCAGATATCAGCAGACTACTACCTAAATAGTATTAATACACACTTTAAACAGTCAGATATCAGCAGACTACTACCTAAATAGTATTAATACATGCTTTAAACAGTCAGATATCATCAGACTACTACCTAAATAGTATTAATACACACTTTAAACAGTCAGATATCAGCAGACTACTACCTAAATAGTATTAAGTTTCAAACCGTCCAACGTGTGGCTGAATACGCAGATGTGATGTTTTTCCTTCTCTCACTTTGTCCCGTTGAATTAGACTGAAGCGCTAACACGTGGACTACTGACCCCTGTTAATGTGGAGTGTATTTGCAGTTTGCAGTTTCATGTCTGTGTTTCCCTTCAGGCCTGCACACTCTGGCTAAGGTCAAATAGTCAGTTGTGTAGGCGAGTCCCTGATTTGCGTGTCTGGCGGTAATAAGACGAGGTGCACGAGTCAACACAAATAGCTGCGACTGCTACATATTCTGTTATTCCTTTATTGTCTGCCTCCGGGCCGCTTAAATAAGTCAGTGAAGCGCCAAGAAAAGGCCTCCTGTGTTGTGGTTTGGGGTTTTTGTTTGGGTTTATTTTTCCCTTCTTGCCTCCTAGTGTGTGTTCTCGGTGTTCTCCCCAAGTCTTGTGTGGTTGTCTCTGTCTTGTGATCCCCCGCTAGGTGTCTGTTTGTTCTACTTCCTGTTTTATTGTGATTGTGATAGCGTAGTTTCCTGTCTTGTCTAGTCTTGTCCAGCTTTGCTTTGCACTTGTCTGATTGTCCCGCCCCGTCCTAATGTGATTCACCTGACGTCTCACCCGTTCCCCATCACCTCGTTACCTCTTGTATTTAACCCATGTGGTTCCTGTGTCTCTCGTCACATCGTTGTCCCGTCGTCCTGTCGGTGTTTTCTGTCTTCCCAGTTTGCCGGTTCTGCTGACGTTCTGCATGTTTGCCCTTGCCTCTTCGTCGTGCTCGGTGTTCCCGAACCTCTTCCCTGTGGAGTGAGCTTCCCTGGATGTCCGTTTGCTTCCTTGGACCTTTTTGTGAAGTTCCCAGCCTTGGTGCTCCGGCCTTTTGTTTTGGACATTGCTCAATAAACCCGTCAAACTCACTCCCTGGTCACTCTGCGTCTGGGTCCTCCCTCCGCCCCCTAAACATCCTGTCTGTAGAAGGCTGTCGACAGGGAGTCCAGACCATAATTATATCTCCCCTCCCGTCTGTAGGAGCAGGGTAAAGGGCCTCGTCTGGGCTCTGATCAATAGGGGTTAGTGTTGGTCATCTGTGTGATCGTCCACGGGAGGAAACTAAAGCTCCCCCCTTCCTCCCTGCTTGTTCTTATTGGACGGTGAACGTGGATCGCTGTTCCCGCTCGTGTCACAGGAAGTCAGGCGTGCACAAGAAAACGTGAAAAAAGGAATCTGACCGGAGGAAATGAAGAAGGATTGGGAAGTGACCGCGTGAAGACGTCTCCGGCATGTTAACAGATGTTTGGTGTCACTGTGGAACACGTGAGAAGATATTTAAAGGAACATTTTTGGACTAGTTGAGTGATTTATAGAGCAATTCATTGATATGGAAGTAAAAGCACGTTGGTCCAACGTGACGTGAGCCTGCTGCGTTTAACGCCAAAGGGTGCCTTGTGCCTTGGCATGGTAACGGACGCCGGGGGCCCTGAAAAAGCATCTGTATCCACTTGGGAAGGGGAACCGTCTTGTTGTACCCACGTGATTGAAAAGCACTTATTGTAAACCACTTTGGATTAAAGCGTCAGTTTAGTAAATGTAAAGGAATAAAACGTCAAAATCTGAAGAATGAAAATCGGAATATACTCACTTTTTCTGGTTCGGGGTTTTGTTTTGTTCTGCTTCCTCTTTTATTCTGAAGTCTGTTTTTTATCTCGTCTTGCCTCTAGTTTACTTCCTGTGTCTTGTGATTACCTGAGGAGTTCCACCTGATTCCCTCCAGTCCTCACTAAGACCCAGAGACTGGATCACATCCCTCCAGTTCTCACTAAGACCAAGAGACTGGCTCACATCCCTCCAGTCCTCACTAAGACCCAGAGACTGGATCACATCCCTCCAGTTCTCACTAAGACCAAGAGACTGGA
>NC_048424.1:257477-270356 GCF_013103735.1 Etheostoma cragini | reverse complement strand
TATAAAGCGTGTATTAATACTATTTAGGTAGTAGTCTGATGATATCTGACTGTATAAAGCGTGTATTAATACTATTTAAGTAGTTGTCTGATGATATCTGACTGTAAAGTCATCAGTCACGTGATGCTGGGAGTATTTCGGTGGGCTCGGGTTGGGAGGACTCCCGTGTCACCCTCTCCTCTAGTACACTTTAAAGCGGACCAAAACCCACGAGTCTGGGTGTTTGGTCCATATCAGAGATCAAGTCCGCATTCACCCCCCCCCGAACCAGCCACAGTGTCCCCCGAAATGCTTCAGGGTTCGGTTAACACAAACCACCCTTAAGAAACCAGCTTTTTCTGCACACCTCCATTGCAAAGGCCCCATAACGAATGGCAACCTCAGCGAGTAAAGACACAGGCAACTGTTGGTGATGATAGATGCACAAAGGCACCTTTAATATTCATCACAGCCACGGGGGTTTACTACTGGTCTCTAGAGTCCTCTAAATTCTTAAACACCTTTGTAAATATGATAATATGTATTACAATCTCTCTCTCTCACACACACACACACACACACACACACACACACACACACACACACACACACACACACAGTTTTACAGGCTGCAGGGACCATCATAATGCATTATAAGAGCAAAAGGAGAATTCCCTAAAGCAAACTGAAATAAGCGCCATCGTAGCCCACACTAAATCATCCGTTAGCGCTGGTGGTTTGCCAAACTGTGTAGAAGACGAGTGCACAGTAAGAAAACAGGGAATGATTGTGTTGCTGTGGAAAAGAACTCACTTTTTTAGGAAAAATGGCCCGCTCTGTGTCATACACGCATCCATTTGATTGGAACTGGTCGGCTGTCAGTAAGAGTTGTTTGGACATGAAGTGTAAGTTTATCAGACAAACCAGTTCTATATTTTTGATTTCTACAAATATATTAGCAGTAAGTCTACAAAGCTGGCTGAAGGCTGCGATCAAGGCAAGGCAGTTTTATTTATATGGCATATTTCAGCAAAGTGCTTTACATTAAGTCATTTAAAATACAAGAATTGAAATTACAGTGCAGTATCTAGTCATGTAATTTGGATCTTACTCTCGCTGACCGTCATGCAGTGTCAACAATGCAACTTGAATGATTATTTAAAGAAAGGCAACATTAAAAAAAGAAAGGTGTTCAGCCGTGATTTTAAAGAGCTGAGAGCTGCAGCGGTGAGACAAACATGAAAAACACCAAACATGATGAAGCGCTTGAGTTTATGGCTGCAACTGATGCTTGTTCTAACTACAGATTATTCTGGGGTTTTTAACTT
This sequence comes from Etheostoma cragini, assembly GCF_013103735.1. NCBI lineage: Eukaryota > Metazoa > Chordata > Actinopteri > Perciformes > Percidae > Etheostoma > Etheostoma cragini. The sequence continues at coordinate 269,049 of NC_048424.1, read as the reverse complement.
TTTAGTTATTTACTTATAAAATGCAAAAGATGTCCATTAGCCTACAGTGACACCTCAACAATAGCTGGTTTCTTCTTGTCAACAGCACAAATCTCTATAAAAAAAGATGAAATGGTTTGCAATGGTTGACAATTAATTGTTTTGTTGATTGCCGAAAAGATTTAAAAAATCTGTATTGAAATAATTTCATCTAAAATGAACTAATTTAATCATATCTTTTAGAGTAGATTATTAAAGTTGTCGGATATCCAACTGGAAAACAAAAACAATGACTTCATTACAGAAAAACATGACAAAATATTACCTAATGCACAACACAGTGTATGTATTAATGTGCAGTTAGAGTACATGTGATGCTTCCTCAATAGGTGGTGGCTTACAAAGGCACGTGAGAAAGCATTATTTATGAAGTAAAATATCATGCAACCTTTTACAAAAGCAGTAGTGTAGTATACCTGTGTACTCTAGCTAGTACAAGTACACATCTTACCTGAAAGGGAAGCAGCCTTCGTTGCTCCGGTGAGTCCTCCTTCTTAGACCTTAGTTTGGAGATGTATGTCACATCAAAGAGGAAGAACTGTAACAATAAGAGGTTAGATGAAGGAAAAGGTCTCTGGGTATAACTAGAGAATGAGATCAGGTGATTCTGATTATTGTGTCTGAGAGGAGGGAGGAGAACAAAGGAGAAAACAATCAATGAAAGACAGATGAAGGGAAAGACTAATGAAGAGTGACGGAGGGAAAGATGGTTGATTGGCTCCTGTAAGTGTATTAATGGGAACAACCCTCCATACTGTCCATAAGAGGCCTGTGTGTGTGTGTGTGTGTGTGTGTGTGTGTGTGTGTATGTGCATATGATCTAAGGTTTGTTATTATAGCATCTACTTATTACTGTTTATAGTAATAATAATACACAATACCCATACATATACATATATACTGCATGTTTTTGTAACAAGATGATGGAAATAAAAGCAAACCAAAGAAGATTAACAATTGATTTCAATTAAAAGGATGAGCCAGTCTTACCTTAGTCCGAGGCTTTTTCTGAGGCTGGATTCAAAGTGATGTTAACAAGAAGTTCACACTCGTTGAATACTGACCTCAGGACAGCACTAGGACACACGTCACATCCTCCACATGATCTTATGTTCACTGTTACTGCCACTCTTCATTTTAACCCCAACCGGTGGTCAGACTCCCCCTACCTGGAGCCTGGGACTGGGTCTGGGTCTGGGTCTGGGTCTGGGTCTGGGCCTGGGTCTGGGCCTAGGTCTGGGTCTGGGTCTGGGTCTGGGCCTGGGTCTGGGCCTGGGTCTGGGCCTGGGTCTGGGTCTGGGTCTGGGCCTAGGTCTGGGCCTAGGTCTGGGTCTGGGTCTGGGCCTGGGTCTGGGCCTGGGTCTGGGCCTAGGTCTGGGCCTGGGTCTGGGTCTGGGCCTGGGCCTGGGTCAGGGTCTGGGTCTGGGTCAGGGTCTGGGTCCGGGTCTGGGTCTGGGTCTGGGTCTGGGCCTAGGTCTGGGTCTGTCCCAGGTTTCTTCCTAAAAGGAAGTTTTTCCTCGCCACTGTGGCCCTGTTGCTTGCTCTAGAGGGACCTACTAGAACTGTTGGGTCCTTGTAAATTCTGGAGTGTGGTCTAGACCTCCTCTATCTGTAAAGGGTCTTGAGATAACTCTTGTTATGAATTGATACTATTTATATAAAATTGAACTGAATTGAATGATGCAAATAACACCATCTCCTCCACAAGTCTGCCACACTTTCTTGCCATATTTAAAACATCAAGGGTCGTAAGAAAGCTCCAACAAGCCTCCTGTGTCACCAGAAAACAACAGCACACACAAGTGACATTCAATGTCTGTTCCCATGGCAGTGTTGGGTGGGGGGGATGGGAAGGACGGGATGGTCGGGGTGGAGCCAGTGAGGGATCAACACCTTTTCTTTCCACCAGCGACTACTGCTGGATACATTTTGGATGTGAAGAAGTGAGAAACATGTTGCAGTATTAAAAAAAAAAAAAATACACACTTATCTAAACCTACCTTATAATACTGTGTCTTTGAAAAGTACTTATTGACAACTAAAGACCCAATCACAATGTTTGTTGACATTAACAATGTATGTATATATATATATATATATATATATATATATAGAGAGAGTGAGAGAGAGAGAGAGAGAGAGAGAGAGAGAGAGAGAGAGAGAGAGAGAGAGAGAGATTTACTCTTATCTCATTCATCTAAAATGCATTTTTTTATGCTTTCATGTCAACACTTTCACTAACATTAGGCTGGAGACTTATTTTACCTTCTGGGCCACAGACTTGACCCTCATGTTGTCCTTGGGTCAAATTGACCCGTCTTCATATATCAATGTCCTTTTTAATTCCCCAAAATAACATGATTGATTCCACCCAACGCTCTTTGCCAAGTACAAATCTCTACTTTCATTAATTTTGGGGCGTCTTATTCAATTTTATAGCATTTTTTTAAACAAAATGGAAGTGTTTTTGAAATAGTATTGAGTAAAAGTTGACATATTCCAGTCAGTGATTATCATCAACATCCATTCCTTTAATTTTAGTCTCAATAATTCCTAATTTCTGCTTTTCTAACTCAAACATTAGGTATAATTTCCTATAAATGAGGTTTATTGACCATAAATTCCAAAATTAATTGTAAAACGGAAGTTAAAAAGTTAGTGTTACGTAGTGTTGAAATGTCAAAAAAGGGACAAACATTGAGAAAAAACGTCAAAAGTGTTGAAAAAAGGGACAAAAATGTAACGTTTTTTTTTTTTTTTTATCAATAAAGTGTCAACAAAATTGTTGATTTTCAATTTTGACGGGAAGACAACACGAGGGTTAAGAAAATGACACCACCCAGACTAGTCGTTGGTCTGACTGGCGACAGTAGATCTGGTCTACCGAAGACCCGAAGCAACACAGTCCAGAAAACCAGCACAGCAGAAACCCCAGACAGACCAGAGCAAAGAAGGGACTCAAAGACCAGGGAAGGAAATGATACCAAGCAAAGCATGAAAGGAATCAAGTAAATACTGTTGAGACCCGGCCTCGTGTCTCATTACATCTCTTTATTATATTTTCATTTGTTCATACAGACAGAAACTGCTGCTGAAAATCTACAATAGTACACAAGAGGCATGTTGCCATGGTCTCAGGGTTTGCCCGTCCCCAATGCTAGTTTGTCTTTTCTGTCCACAATGTGTCTTTACTATACATACATAACTCCAGAGTGTGTCCTTTGACTTCACGAATACAATCTATAATCCATAAATCTATCTAGCCTTTGTCCAACGATATTCTATATTCTGCTTAGTTGCCAACAGTCCAACTTCCGTAATGAACATAGCGCTCACATTTTTTTATTTTTTATTATTCAAACACGTTTTTCAGGTCCTTGCACAGCTGTCATGTTCAAACCATGCACCACATGTCTGTCTGTGCTCAGGACTGTATTGAATGTGTCCAAGTCTATGCTGCATGTGTCTCCATGCATTTATATTTATGTATCTTGTCTCAGATGACGGGAATGCACAGTGACTCACTGCCATCAACCCCCTGTACAGAATCTATTTTAAATAGAAATACGCAGTTAAATGCTTTACGCGTACCTCAGTGTTTTTATCATTTTCATGTCCAGTGTCCATGTGTGAGTTTTCCTTTATAGCCTCACAAATGTTCCCATCCAGGGTGTGGATTCTTGTCACGGCCTCTGGATCACACACAGTGATTAGGTGTGTGTGTGTGTGTGTGTGTGTGTGTCCTTGCGCGTTCACAGTTTTTCAATGTCCCTGTATTTCTTCCTCAGGATGGAAACCTGGTCCCTGAACAGCACAGGGTCCAGCCTCATCTGGGAGTGCAGCAGGGGCATGAAGCCCAGCCAGCGGCTGAAGGCGTTCATGCAGGTCTGTCGCTGGGCGAAGTGGTCTGGGTCGGCCCACCGAGACGACTTGGAGCCCTTGGTTTAGAGAAACAGAGAGACGGGGAAGATAAATGTAAAGGCTCAATCAACACAGCTCTGCAGCAGCTCACCATGTACGCAATGATCATTTAAAAGAATGCTGACAATAATCCGGACTGTGTCCCAAATACCTGCAACAACAGAACTGTAACCTTATTGACTATTTAATAATACACCATGTAAAACACATTTGAAAGAAATCTTACAGTACAAATGTAAACTTTTATTTACAGCGCAGCAGGAGAAAAATGAAAACAATAGGAACATATAAACACATGCTGAAGGCCGGGTCACACCAGGAAGTGGATCAGCAAATACATACTAAAATACTTGGTTCTTGTCCTTTATCAATGTTCTTTTTAATTCCCCAAAATAACATGATTGATTCCACCCAACGCTCTTTGCCAAGTACAAATCTCTACTTTCAATAATTTTGGGGCGTCTTATTCAATTTTATAGCATTGTAAAACAAAGTGAAGTGTTTTTGAAATAGTAAAAGTTGATATATTCCAGTCTGTGATTATCATCAACATCCATTCCTTTAATTTTAGTCACAATAATTTCTGCATTTCTAACTCAAACATTAGGTATAATTTCCCAAAAATGAGGTTTAACAACCATACAATCCAAAAATAACTGAAACTTAAGTTAATAACTTAGTGCTACGTAGTAAAACGTCAAAAAAGTGACAAATATTGGAAAAAAAAGTGTCAAAAGTGTTGAAAAATGAGACAAAACGTAAGAAAAAGTTAAAAACATCGACAGAAAGCATCAACACAAGTGTTGATTTTCATTTTTGACGGGAAGGCAACCCAAGGGTTAAAACAAACAAAAAAACTCCGCGGGGGATTAAATACAAATGGATGCTACAACACAGCTTATAAACTACATTAGCTTCCTCAATTATGGACCAATCAACGGCGTACTATATATAAATACTTAAACATGTTAAAAAGAAATCGTTCCTATGACTTTGTCCATTCTTTGTGGGGGTGATGGTTCCATCCTTGGCTCATCCTTACCCGCCGTCCCTGGCCCTCGACATGCGAGTGTGTGAGGGTGAAGGAGAGGCTTTCAATAATCCATTCATCCTTTTAGCATTAGCATGGAGCTAAACAAGGAGCTCTATGTGTGAGTGTTGCTGAGGACAGACGGCATCACTGCTGGTCTGACTTCTGTTCATTTGCAGGGACACGTGGTTACTTCAGGCTGTCTGTTGTTTTTGTTGGTGGAGTTTCAATTTCAACTTTACACTTTTATACATTACAAGCCGGGCGGGGGGGCAGCATCCAGCAGCGCTATGAAGTATCTGAGCCACCCGGCTTTCATTTCCTCTCCGCGGACGGTCTTGGCTGCCTGAGTCCATGTCTAAATGATTGAATACAAATGCTTTATTTGTCTCCCTAGAAAGAATAACTTTGAGTGTAGCAACAAACTCAAAACAACTTTTTTTGACCTCTTTCCACAGAATATGACGCTTTCCAGCTCATCAACACACAAGGAACAGCTGACTCATTCCTCGGCATCACGTGCACTGATGGTGGCCCTCTGGCAGACCAGCAAAGACAGGCAATTTGACGGTTCGGGGTAGCAGGAGCCCCCCCACGCTGATGAAGCCGCTCCTTAACATGGACAAGCCTGTCATGGCGTAGCGGGAGGTGTAGCTCATAGCTACACACACTGTTTCCACCACCTGCTCCTCCAGAGAGACCAGGTTCCTCATTCTGCAGAGCTGGTGGATTTAGCTGATTCACTCTGTGGGAATCTTCTAAGTCGTAGCTGACACTTAGACACGTGGAAAACATTGTTAGGAAGAACAGCCTGCTTTGCCAATTTGGACTCCACTAGCAGACTGTGTAACTCACTCCGGCAGTACAGCCATGGGACACATTACCTGAGAGCTTTGCAGAGCCCAAAATAATGCTGCTGTTCCTATTTTAGAGGCTCCAGCTGTTGGTTGTGGTGCACATGGACCGCAGCTCTTTCATCTCACTTTCTTCTTTTAGAAAGAGTAGGAAAGAAAGTCTGGGGTGGGATGTTTACAACCTCCAATCACCCTGTAGTATATTTCTATGTATGGGTGGGAATCAACACCCGATAAGATATCATCACGAGACGTAGGCCACGATACGATATTATTGCAATTTCAAACATATTGCAATATTCTGCAATTTATTGCAATTTATAATTTTTTTTCCATCTTCTAATTTTTCCCAATTTCAAATGACGTCCCCAAAAGGAAACTTATCAACATCTGTTTCATCTAAAAAGAGTTTGTTCATCTCACTTCAATGTTATCGCTGCAGAACGGGACAAACTGACACCACATATGTAGCATATATAATATATAACAAAATATCCACACTTGGATCCTGTGTATTGAAACAGTATTTCCACAGAAAATATCGAAATACTATGCTGTAGAGATCCCCCCCCCCCCCACCCTTGTATCCATGGGACTCAATGTCAGCTTTCTAAAAACTAGACTGGTGCATGTGATACATCGGCCAATGAGTGTAGTCCTTTCTCCGTCTTCATTAGCCTATCCCCCGGTCTGGATGGGCTTGATGATGTTCAGATAAAAGGAAAACCCACAAATCCTTCCAGTAAGTTCCAGCTCCAGAAGGTCACTGAGATGTTAGATAACTGACTACAGGTATTAGAACAATGCAGCTGTTGTACGATGGTTTTCCTCAGTAGTCTAAGTGATTGCAGATTCCTGCATAGCTGCTGGACGACTCCATGATGTGTCCTCAGCTGGTTATCTGAGAGGGAGGGGGGGGGATCCCAAGTGGCTGCTGGGAGAGTATTTGGAGGAGGGGCAGTGGAGGGCAGAAGACCCCTTAGATAGGCTGTGGCATGGCTTGGTGGAGCTGGACCAGATCCTCTACTGAGGGTCACGTAGAATAACGACTCTATTAAACACTGACTCAGAGAATGGTTTGGCACATTGAATGAAATATGAATGAATAAATAATAAAAACACAAGAAGCCAGAAATATCAGTCATGACTTCTGTTGCTTAATGAAATCTGGCGGTCGAAGTTTCCTAAAAGATTTCCCCACTTTGCCTTAAGAAAAGTCACAAATCAGGGGTGAGAGAGGGAGGGGCAGGAACTTAGGATACTCACACAGGAAGGGAGGAAGAAAGAGAGAGCAAGGGAAGAAGGGAGTAAATCAGGGGTGAGAGAGGGAGGGGGAGGAACTTAGGATACTCACACAGGAAGGGAGGAAGAAAGAGAGAGCAAGGGAAGAAGGGAGTAAATCTAGGTCTGCTGTGCTGCCTTCACAATTAAGACATTAATCACAGAGTCCATTCTGCCGAGTCATCATCCTGCCTGTGGTCAGGCTATCAATCAGAAGCTGACCACAAGAAACACACACACACACACACACACACACACACACACACACACACAGTACATACATGGATCTGAAAGAGAAGGTCAGGGCAGCATGTAGCCTGAAGCGTCTATGATCATTTAACAAGTCAAGTCTCTTTACAACGTGTTGAAACCACCGCCAAGCACGCTCACATGCACCCGATGGACCTTTCGACCAATGGCAGCGCTGTGGAGTCATGATTGGCTGACGGAGTCTCCATTTTGTTTGCATGCAGCTGACATGACACACATGGCTGCTGGCTGGCTCACATTATTTCACTGAACATGGGCCAAGAAACGTAGACACGTCCAAGCGGAAGACAGGATGGAAGATGACTGACGGACATGGAGGTGAACATGCAGGCTCCGAATATTTAAAGAAATCGGCTCTGCAAATGTTTCATGTTGGTTAGATTACGCTTTTATTAAAACTTGGGAACTACTTTTTGTATCATGGCCTTGAACATTGCAGACCATCACACTGTGTCAGCACAGATTCTTTGAATTTAATCACCAATTATAATCTTTTTATAGTAACGCTGCTTTTTGTCTTGTGTAGGCGTACATTACACTACATAACATGTAATTTAGCTTTAATCCAAAGTGAATTGGGTGTGCTATATAGTGTCTGTGTCAGAGGTCACACGCCTCTGGAGCAACTCGGGGTGAAGTGCCTTGCTCAGGGACACGCTGGTGGATGTATCACAGTGGGAATCGAACCCCGGTCTCCCACACTATAGGAATGTGTCACATCCACGTCCGACATGTGTAGGGACGTCGCTGTGATTATCTGGTCGTGTGAGTAGCTTTGATAGATTATTTTTGAAGCCCTGAAACACTGAGCTGACCGGCCTTAGTGTCAGTTTGTTCTGTACTGATACTCTGTTCCGTGGGTTTATCATTCAGTTGGACTGCCAGACTGCTGTGACATGCCACATATTTAAGATTGATGTGTGCCTTGTACCTGGATCACTGCCTCCATGGCATTCCTTTGGTAAACCACCACAATAACCTCGAAAACAAGAGTGTAATCCATCGATTCAGACAAGTTCATGTTGAAATCGATAGATCGTGTACACGTTCTAAATCAATAGAACATGTACACGATCTGAATCGATAGAACATGTGCACGTTCTGAATCGATAGAACATGTACATGTTCTGAATCGATAGAACATGTACACGTTCTGAATCGATAGAACATGTACATGTTCTGACTCAATAGAACATGTACACGATCTGAATCGATAGAACATGTACACGATCTGAATCGATAGAACATGTACACGATCTGAATCGATAGAACATGTACATGTTCTGAATCGATAAAACATGTACTTGATCTGAATCGATAGAACATGTACACATAGATAGAACATGTACACGATCTGAATCGATAGAACATGTACATGTTCTGAATCGATAGAACATGTACACGATCTGAATCGATAGAACATGTACATGTTCTGAATCGATAGAACATGTACACGATCTGAATCGATAGAACATGTACATGTTCTGAATCAATAGAACATGTACACGATCTGAATCGATAGAACATGTACATGTTCTGAATCAATAGAACATGTACATGTTCATGATTATGCATTTATTACATATTACTAGCAGCTCCAGAGGGGCGCTGAGTGGTAAAAGTGGAAAGCTACAGTTATGAAAACATGATCACGTGATCATGATCATGATCATGTTCTACCCATGATATTTTCCTTTTTAACAAACATGGGATTTCGGGTTAGCTCGTAACACTGATGTCTGACCACAACTCATTTGAAAAAGACAAACAAATGCATCGTGGCTGCGGTCACCCGTCTCAAAAAGGCCGACCACGGGCCAATCAGAGCCCTACCTGGCTCATCATGGTCTCCTTGTACTGTTTCTTCTGCGTGACTTTGATCGGCGGCTGCTTGGTAACGGCCGATACCAGGAAGTTCATCAGGATGTCTTCACAGTTAGCCATGTGGTCCACCATGGTCAGCAGGCTGGCAGGGACGTAGCGGGTGAACAGGTAGTGGTAGTATCTGACACACAGAACAACAAGGAGGAAGTTAAAAGTCTATCAAAAGCTGCACTTCTATTCTAATCTGTTTCGTATGGTTGCTGTGTTGGTATTGGCAATATTTGGCATTGGTACCTGTGGTAGAACGCGGCCCCCGTGAGGACCATGGAGTAGTCGTTGGTCCATTTGGAGGTGTAGCCCCATCGGGATCTGGAACTATCCCAGTAGTGACTCCTCGCTGGATAACCAACGATACGCTCTGGAAAGCTCTGCCATACAAGAAAGGCAAAATCCACCTGTGGGAGCAGGAAGTAAGGAAAGGTGACAGAGGAGAGAAAAGAAGAGGAGGTCAATGGAAAGTAAAAAGGATGATATCTCTCCTGATGTATTTGGGTCAAATTGGATCCCTTTCCAAAAGGTTTCTACATCTGAAATCTGGGTTTCTTTCAAACAAGTTGTCCAAAAAAGAAACGTGGCTGGTTCCCAACAACGCTCTTCACACGTTACATTAATAATCAGGTCACTACTTTTATTAAATCTGGGTTTTTTTTGTCAATGATATTGCATTTAGAGAAAAAATAAATGATAAAGGAACGTGTGTGTGACAAACGTAAAAAAATACAAATGTCAATAAAAGGGACAAAAATGTGAACCAATATGAAAAAACGTGACAAAAATGTGAAAAAAAGCCGAACAAAGTGACAAACTTGTTGATAAAAGTGACAAATGTAAAAAAAAAAAAAGCTTTAAAAATTTGGGAATTTGGGGTGAAAACACAAACATTTCCAAAGGTTCAAAAAAAGTTGACAAACGATGGAAAAGGGACAAAAACGTTGGGGAAAAACACAAAAGGGCCAAAAAAGAGGACCATAACCTTGATTAAAGGTTTTTCACTTGATATTTTAACTCAGAAAAACACAAATTTGCCGGTTGGTGAAGACAACACGAGGGATGTAGACGGAAAAAATAAAGGCAAGGGGGGAACATTTGGGAAAAAAGAAGAAGAAATGGTGGGAGGAAGAAGTGAGTGATGAGAAAAAAAGCCCACAGTGACGTTAAAAGGTTAAACAGCTTTCAGGATTTAAAGAGATTGTGGAGGAGACAACTTATTCACAATAACTCTGGCATTTAGTCTGCAAGGCTGTCGTCCAATCAGCATCCTTTCTGCCTCTTCACACCCGGACAAAGAGCTTTTTAAATGGCATTTCAGCATCGTGAGCGGCTCCCACCTGAAAACGTTTCCCATTGAATCACATCTCCCTGTATCACAGCGGATGTGCTGCACATTAATAAAGTCATAAAGCTTCACTGTGATCACCGATGTCCAGTTCCTCCGACTGCACCATGCAGAGCACATCGCCGTGCGCTGTCCTTGATTTTATAAGCAAAAGGTGATTTGTTAGATTTTAGGAAGGGGGAAGGCCCTGTCTCTCACTCATCTTCATGAAGGACTCTTTTGGTTCTGTATTTTATAATATCATCCAAGAAAGGCAGTGATCAGAGAAAAGGTTGCATTAACAAATCTGTTATTTTAGGACCCCGGACCATGGATTTATCAATGCACAGCACAGCTGGGCTGCTGATGATTCAGAGCCATGGTCGGGGCCACAGATTCTAACTTACACGAACGCAGATACAGGATCACTGAGTTAGGCAGACTAGACCACCACTTTAAACTAAACAACCCCTCCGCCACCCCACTCTCTGTTGCTAGAGGACGGTGAGGGGGGGCGGCAGGTTAACAATGCATTTTGCTCATTTTGCTAACAGGGGGGAAGGCATCCCCCTGTATTTAAACTACTGTTTAGAGGCAAACATTCTGAATTTACAATTCCCTTTGAACGCACCTTCAGGACCGCCACTGAGCAACTAGAAAGGCATCGTAATGCTTCACAGGCGTACGGTTCTCTAGTACACTAATGTGCCGAGAGGATGCTCATCGACACCAGAGCTGCATGTTCCTCATCCAATCCATCGGTCTGCCCCGCTCCGCGTCCCAGTCCAGCTCCCGTCTTCCCCAATAAAGAAGACTATCTCACGCAGAGTGGTCTGGAGCACCTGGTGTCCTTAAAGAAAGGTGAGCTACCTGAGAAAGAGCCTCAATCAAGGTGCAGGCAGACACACCGGAGAATAAGGGGATCGACACATAGCCTAATGAAATGCTTGGTAATACACACACACACACGCACACACA
>NC_048424.1:255512-257377 GCF_013103735.1 Etheostoma cragini | reverse complement strand
ACACACACACACACACACACACACACACACACACACACACACACACACACACACACACACACACACACACACCCTCAGGAGCCGGGGAAGAGATTTAATTACCAGAGTGGTAGAGGTAGGGAGACGGACGTTCTTCAGTGATACCTTGTGGCTTCTGTCATGAGTCGCGTGAGCAATTACTGTAAAGTGCCACAGCTAAGCCGAGAGAAAGGTTGGAGCTGCCGTTTTCAGCGTAGCCCCTGATGATTTGTGCGTGCTCAGTGTGAGTGTGTGTGTGAGTGTGTGTGTGTTTGTGTGGGAGTGTGTTTTTGTGTGTGAGATGTGTCAGATGTTTTCACAGCTGTGCTGACAGGATTAATGATATCATGCAAATATAATTTAGCCTTCAGAGATTAAAAGGTTCTTCATAATGTGAAATGGCATGCGTGTGTGTGTTGTGTGTGTTGTGTGTGTGTGTGTGTGTGTGAGTGAAGTGAGAGACCGTGACAGAACCCAGATTCTTTGCACTTATAATCTGTCTTAATTACAGCTTGAAACAGAGGCTTGATATGACTGAGGAATTCAAGTGGGGATCTGAAAGTTGAACAGTCTGTGTGTGTGCGAGTGTGCGAGTGTGCGAGTGTGTGTGCGTGCGTGTGTGTCTGTCTGTGTGTGTGTGTGTAATGCATACTAATAGATTCTACAAGGCCAGAATTGATTCGGGGAGCAGAGGGTCAATCCTGCAATAGATCTGTGACAAATCTCTCCCGACATCTGGGTTTAACATGTCCAATGTTATCAGATGGAGAGAAGCTACATCACATTATAGAGCCCTTATCTTCCCCTCGGTATCTGGTCTTTTGCCAATGTGTTTTTTAGAAGTTGTGTTTTCAATCTGTTTTATTTCGCTCCATGTGAAGCGAGGCCACTGCGGCGCGTTCACTGTCAACCTCCGTCTGATTTCAGGGAGATAAAAGTGAGGGAAATGACTTCTTAAACTGAGCTGGTATCCAGCAGGTTTAGAGTGCTGGGGCTTTGATGAACTTACCAACAGTCTCAGTCTGATCCAGGACCACCAGCTGGGGTTAAGGTCCCACACTGAGGCCACAAGCAGCTGCTGCAGGTGTTTACTTTGGAAAATATTGGGAATTATAGCTGTTCTCAGTAGGTACCTCTCTGTGGTCCTTGAAATTCCAGACCATGGTCTAGTACTTCACCCAGTGACAATAACATCAGAAGTTATGGGGCAAGGGATATTTTATATTTACACAATGAAATCAAGGCAACAAAAACACAACAAGAAAAACTATTAATTGTGCAGGTGAGGCTTATAGAAGGAAAAAATGTATAATGAGCAACTTGCATTATAACCATGTACGTCAGCATTAGACGGACATACTCCTCAGACTCAGCAACATGCTAGATGGAACTTTAAATGAGAAGAGAATAACAACATCAGCCAGTGTTGTTGAGGAACTCCTTCCACATCCACCATTTTGAAGATGTCTTCCAGAGGGAACCGTGCAGCAGCGTGCTCGGCCACCCGTTGATCGACTAAAGCTTGGTCAGGTTTTCAGTCGTATTCCCTCCTCTAATCTCTCTTCGTGGAATAATCCTACACTTAATGAGCTGAAACAATGCAATTAAGAAACCGGCACAGCCATTCTTCCACTGAGGTATTGCAATATGAAAAGTCCTATTAAAAGTGGAATGTTCTCTCTTGCACATTTTCACTCACTTGACATATTCCATATTCTTTCAATAAATCCCCTCGCTGTGTTAAAAGGGCAATTAGAGGAACGGGTTACTGAGCACAGCAAAGATTTCCTCCACTGGCTCTATGATTCCCCCTCTCTCTCTCCCTCTCTCTCTCTCCCTCCCTCTCC
>NC_048424.1:246535-255213 GCF_013103735.1 Etheostoma cragini | reverse complement strand
TCTCTCCCTCCCTCTCTCTCTCCCCCTCTCTCCCTCTCTCCCTCTCTCTCTCGCCCTTCCTCTCTCCCTCCATCTCTCCCTCTGACATCTTCTTCTTCTCGTTTAATAAAACAAGTCGTGCACCCATTAACGTGTAGTTGAACAAACTTGCTCGTGTGCCATTAAATGTAATCGTGAAAAGGTGAACGCTGAGTTTAAAGATATATTGGATCTCTTGGGCTCATTATGGATTGCTGGAGAGAACCAAGCCTGCAACTATTAAAGAAGAAGAAGAAGAAATCATTTAGCCTCCCAGATGAGCTCTTCCTCATCATTTCACTGCTTTTTAGGTTTAAAACACATTAAACCTTTTCTTATTTCGCAAAAACAAGAATGTCATCCATAAATCTCATTCCTCATATTTTGAGTCCTTCACAAAAGGACAAAACAGACAAGACATGAAAATGAAGAAACAACACAATAACTCCACTCAGATAACACTGTTTTCATAATCCCTAACATTAATGTAAAAATTCATTTTTGACATTGGTTCTGTCTGTACTCACACAATAAATGCTATAATTTTTTCTTGGATTATCTCCAAAGTTTTTTGGAGTTGTGGCATGTTGTGCGTGCTCGTGAATAAATAGTAAAATAAAATAAAAAAATGAATCCTCATATTTAAGCTGCAGTGCATGCAGCGTCCCTGAGGAGACAGCAAGACGTTTGATTGGTCAGCACGGGCTGCATAGCTTATTACCATAAAGTTAAACAATTTTAACTTTCTGATTGACGCTCAACACGCTCAAAACGCCCAAAACACCGTCAGGTGTTCCTCTTGCAGCTGAGAGAAGCTTCCAGTGAAGATGAATGACTCCCGGTACCTTTAGACGCCCGGTAACCACGTGTTTAACAACCAACAGAACCCAGTAGAACCTAAATATATCGATGAATTGAAAAAAACAACAACAAAAAACATGCATAACATATAAGACATCATGGAGAAAAAAAGACAGCATGTACCTTTAAATGTAATGTGTATCATGCCGGGTGGAGTAGTGTTCCTCGGCCTTTTTCTCTGAAGAGTAACTCTGCCAACGTGTCCCAGTCTCGATTAAAGAAGAGGGAACTGAAACATTATTTGCGCTCTGAGACAATCCACTGGTTTCTAATTTGTTCTGTAACGAGTGTCAGCGTAACGACCCACCGAGGTGTTTCCTGTCCTCTCTCTTAAGTAACGAGTGAGCGTCTAATCAAAGAGGTGCTCTGTGTTTTGACAGCGTAATGATGCAGACACGAAGGCTGCATGTATGACTTATGTAAGCTAATGAGCCAAAAATTTTATTTTAGATGGAAATACCATACTTATAATACTGGGGTTGGCTTTTTGTTTAGGGCATACATCTTCATAGCATGATGGTACATATTTAGCAAAAAAGACTAATTTTAAAAGATTTTCTGTGCTTGAACAGAAGTTGAGTTGTCCTCCCGGGTCAAAAAACGGCCAAAAAGTTGACATTTCTGTCCCTTTATCAGACTTTTTTGTTGTTTTCACTAACCTTCCTACCACTAGTTGGACCATTTATTGAAATGCATGGTCAATAACCCTCATTTGTATAGAATTATACCTAATATTTGAGTTAAAAAAAGCAGAAATTATGAATTATTCTGACTAATAGTTGAGATCAGAGAAATAAAAGTGATCATTTGTATTTGCAAAGAGCGTTGGAAGGAATCCATTTTTATGGTAATTTGGTTAAAAAGAAACTCATATTTCAGATATAGACATTTTTTAAAGGGGTCAGATTTGACCCGAGGACAACAGGAGGGTTAACTTCTTCAGTCCGGTTTCGGGCAGCCAGCCATGGTGAATTAGTTTCTTTACTTACAGCTGATTGGTTAGTAACTCAGTAACTGACATTCTAATCCTGATGTCTGATCCTGGTGTTCTCGATGTCCTGGTGTCCCGGGAACGAGGCCGTCTCACCTCATTGTGTTGATAAATCATCAGTGTCTCAGTTCACCAGGCCACAAAGCGCCAGTGTCGCGCTAATTGGTTGATAAGTCACCAGCGACTCACCTCGTTTGTCGAGAGAACCGAGTCCTCATCCAGACTGAGGACGGCATCAGTGAGGATGACGTCGTGGGGGAAAAACCGACTGCTCATCGTCTGGAGACACAGAAAGAGAGAAGTCACATTATTAACAATAGCTTTTTGAAATGCAAATTACACAAATTACAGTTTATGAGGTCATGTGGCAATCCACCAGACCACGCTCTTTTCACCTGGATGTCCGTCCCCGTCCTCTGTCTCTGTGTTGGCGCTCTAACCTGCGGCTGCGACTATGGTTACCTGGTCCTCAGGTCTCTGCAGGGTAAATCCAGACAGCTAGCTAGACTATCTGTTCAATCTGAGGACTATGGTTACCTGGTCCTCAGGTCTCTGCAGGGTAAATCCAGACAGCTAGCTAGACTATCTGTCCAATCTGAGGACTATGGTTACCTGGTCCTCAGGTCTCTGCAGGGTAAATCCAGACAGCTAGCTAGACTATCTGTCCAATCTGAGGACTATGGTTACCTGGTTCTCAGGTCTCTGCAGGGTAAATCCAGACAGCTAGCTAGACTATCTGTCCAATCTGAGGACTATGGTTACCTGGTCTTCAGATCTCTGCAGGGTAAATCCAGACAGCTAGCTAGACTATCTGTCCAATCTGAGGACTATGGTTACCTGGTCCTTTTTGGACGTCCACGTTCCACTAAAAACAACTTCCTTCCCGAGGCTGTTTTGGAGCGCCAACGTGGCTCTGTAGGGCGCTTAGCCCCGCCCATGACGATAGGGATTGGTTTGAAGACATGCCATTAAACCAGAGCAGGTTTTTCTCTCATCCGAAGTGCTGTGTGGACTAGCCAGACCCTCCTCCTCCGCGCTGTGGAAGAAGGTCTGGCAGAGCGAGACTACGTGGAAATAAGCACCAATGGTAGCTTACTGCAGCCAGTACTTGTTTAGGATCATGTCATTGATGTCTTAAAACTATTTTGGGGTATTTTATGCATTTATTAGACATCAATAGAGGAGTGAAGACAGGGAACGGGTGAAGTGGGAGAGATTTGAACCTAATATCTATCATTTTCTATGTCAGGAAATATATTTATAAGCATTTTAAAGTTATACAACTGGTATAGAGGTATGAAACATCAAGGCAGAATAAACAGCCAATGAGAAACTATTTGTTTTACACCCTGCTGTGTTTCTATCGATCAGTGAGCTGACTTTATGGGTTTCGGCTGAGTCTTCATCAATCCACAGCCTAACAGAAGAGTGGAGCAGACCTTGATCCATTGGCCTGAAAGGAGCTGCTGCTGATGGTATTGACTTGTAGTTAAAGTGAGAATTATTGAACTGTTGAGTAGAAAAGGAAAAAAAAGACACAGATCTTGACTTATTTGGGGAAAAATGTTCAACGGAGGTTTCTAACAAGCATCATGGAGACTCATTATCACCCCACCAGATCCGAACTGCAGCTCTCGTATGCTCTTTCTAGTTTGTTTGTGTCTCTGATCATTGTGTATTTATTGAACTGCGTTGGAAACGTGTCATCATGTCTTCTCTGGGCTGTATCAGGGGCAGTCTAGCTGAACATAAGGGTACTGTGAGCGTACATTTACCCTCTGAGGTCTACGGGCATTTTTACACATCTTAAATGTACCTTTTTACGGTATTTGCATATAACTGATGCGCATGTGTTTCATATCAAAATATTCAAAACCAACTCAGCGCTTCGTATAGTGACGCCCACACCGATAATGAAGAGATAATCTGTATCTAAAGCTGAAACGTTGGCTTTGTGAAAGTCCTCAAATCTGTTTTAAAATACAAAAATTAACTTATGATGTGTTGTATGAATTGCTTCCATGCTTGAGTTTACCAAAGTCTTATGTTATATTTGACTAAAATAGTCAATACATGTCTGAAATTAATTTTGTAATACCGATTTTTGAGTAGGAGTATTGTGGAACTTTGTTTTTCGTCCTAAGAGGGTTAAAACAGCGTAAAGTTCAACAATGTTGATGTAAGATGGCCGCCAGACGAGCACTTCTCTAGGAATGCTAAGTTAAACGACAAAACCTGCACCCAAAGTATGCACTTCAGTGCTAAGATTACATATTATCTTTTTAGGAAATCTACAATGCGTTTCTGTAAATGTAATTATATATTTTCTCTCTGCTTTTATCTAAGGTTTTATGTACTTGAAATGGACTTCCATGTTAACCACAGTTGCCCTGAGGTAATATTAAGAAGCATATTTTGCAACATAAGACCACAATTATCTGCATGTTTAATGTCTTCTTCCATCTGGGCTTAATGAGCCGATGGATGGTGAAATGGAGCGTAACATCAAACGGATTTCAACACAAATCCCCTAAATTAGGTGAGAGTGCCATATGCAAAAAAACTGCTTTAAATCACTGCTTAAAGGGAGAAAAAAGTGTTTTCTTTGGATGGACGCGGTGTAATCAGCACGCAGGTAATCAGTTGAGCCAGGATGGGGTTCATAGTGAAAACCTCCATCACTGTGTAATTGTCTGAAGTAAATTAGCCACTTGCCTGATAATCAACTGCATTCAACCTGGACATCTAAGAGTTGCGTGAGTAAGAAGAAACATAATGCACAATGACCACACAGTTTCATGGCCCGGTTGACTTTGTACCCTCTCCGTTTTCAAGCTTCTCTTAGGTTAACTTGCTTTAAAACCTGGTTTAAAGTCCAAACATGTTCATCCATGCTGACCTAGAAGTTGAGCTTGTCCAGTCATTCTAGGACCTTGGAAATAGAAATAGTCAAAACATTTAACTTAGCAAATTTAACAAATTTAACTTAGCACGGACATTCCTGGTTCTCCACAGGATGAACCGTAATAACTTTGGGGATCCCCTGACACCATCGGGTCAAAATCCTAATTTGTTCAATACTTAAGTTAAAGTAACTGTCCTTAACTTCTAAATGTTTCTGAAACTGTGTATTGTTCCACCTAATGACAGTGAACTAACGCAATTTTATATAGTTTTTATCATTGTCTCTGCACAGGTCCAGTTTTCCCCTCAATGTCACAACATATGCAGAAGAGAACGTGCATCTCAGGGTCACAGATCTCTTTGTAACACCGGAAAAGCCTGTGTTATTGTAGTGTGTTTTTAACAAAGATGTGTGCATATGTAGCTCTTCATAAAGCTCCATAAAAGGTTAACTCTGTGCTTCCCCCGTCATCAATCTTTCAGCTCGGATGTACACCCCCGCTTCCCATGACCGAGCATAATTACACACGTCTTTGGGGTTCATCCTGGTTCTCAGTTCTGGGTCAGTTCAACCAGTTCTGGGTCAGTTCAACCAGTTCTGGGTCAGTTCAACTAGTTCTGGGTCAGTTCAACCAGTTCTGGGTCAGTTCAACCAGTTCTGGGTCAGTTCAACCAGTTCTGGGTCAGTTCAACCAGTTCTGGGTCAGTTCAACCAGTTCTGGGTCAGTTCAACTAGTTCTGGGTCAGTTCAACTAGTTCTGGGTCAGTTCAACCAGTTCTGGGTCAGTTCAACCAGTTCTGGGTTCAATAGAGTTTTACAGTTGTCTCCCATGACGGACTAACCAACGCAGTAGATGCTTTTCCGACAAGAACAACAGATGCTAATCTGAAGTTTCAGTCCAGTTAACATCAGTTTTGGCAGAGGCCATTTAAAACCTTTACTCAGACCGGTACAGATAGACTCTAACCCCCCCCCCCCACACACACACACACACACACACACGATTCTCCCTCTGGCAGGTATCAATGCTTCTCTGCCTCAAGACAGAGATTAGATCCTTCTGAGACCAGTTCAATGGTCCGAACCTTATCTTCGCGGCCCTCCTTCCACCCATTTCCCCTCTTTATATTTGCCTTGACTCCTGCTCCTTCAAGGGGAGTCTTTGGAGATATCCAGTCCGTCTTTAAGTGTCCGATATGTCTAGCTGTCAGGAAATTTTAGCTAAAAGTCAAAGATCACATATTTATCTGCCACACCATTACTGACAGCTGTGATGTCAAGGACAGCTATCTCTCAGGATGAGCATGTGATGTCAATTTAAAAAAAATGCTCTTTACTTGATGTAAAAAATAAAAAATATATGTTCACTGTTTCAGTCTTAACATGTCAGAGCAGGTTTTTATCCCCATTTTTTAGACTTCTTATTTTTCTGATGTTTGATACTAACATGTTTAATTTGTCTATTTAATTTGTCCCACCCTGAAATAATCTGGACAAATTTTTTAATTTTGGTAATGATGCCTGGTTCAAAATCTGTATATGCACTCAGTCTCGGTAGGTAAAAGGACTTAAAAAATAATAACAAAAAAATGTATCTATAAACAATAATTATAATAATATTATATCTATAAATAATAAATATTTAGTTAACTTAACGCCTAGTTGCTTCTCAGGAGTCTCACTACATCGTCAGTCAATTCATTCAAAATCAATATTGTGTACATATTATATTAATAATTAACATGTGTTGGAGCTCACATGGACCTAAGCTGTGCTAACCATACAGTATACAGGTCTGCAGGACCAAAAACATTGAATTTTGGTTGTTGATAAAATCCTCATTTTGCCAATGACTGAATGAAGCTTACAGAGAGTCCTTTCAGCCTAATAAATAATAAATATATTTTGAGGTCAACACGAGACGATCAATTCAACTCATATTCAACTCCATTCCATCAACATGAGGTCCCACCTGACCTCTGAACTCTCCATTGTTATTTATGCTTCTTTGGTATAATTGAAGTGCATACCTAAGAAGTCAGGATCGATGTTGAAGATTAACTTATCAATATTAAATTCAGGGCGTGGGGGATACACGTGCAGTACTGTTTAGTGATTGATGAAGAAGAGGTGTACTCAACATATTAACAGTCCTTTGGTAATGTCGATGTGGGGTAATAAATGCAAAGCAAGCAGGACCTCACTGATAGCAGGGACAAGTCCTTAGGGACCTGGTTCATCTGATCCAGGTCTCCCTGTGTGCTGAAACAGTTAAATCCTGTTTCTACTTTACATAGGAGTCACCGAGGGAGCTCAGGTCCAACCAGAGTCGTGTGTTCTGTTCATACATCGACAGCAAGGAAGAACGGAAGGGAAGAAACAAGCACATCACAGGGTCAGGATCTTCACGGAGTTCTATTAACATTATTTATCTTTTAAAGCAAATAAATACATTGGAAAAGATGGATTCATCACGTGGAAGTCTCTGGAAGGTAACCTGTTGAAACTGTCTCTCACCTGACATTGGCAGCTGTCTCTAATGCCTAAATCCCTGACGTATCGGCAGGTTATGCCACAAAAAAGTGGAACAAGAGTATGATAGTATATAGTAAGATAATCTAATACAGGAAAATGAATGACACTAGTATGCAATACAGCCATTTTAACCAGTAAAATGCAGCCTTCTAAAACACAAATGATAGTATCTGCAATCAGAAATACTTTAATAATGTGATCGACCGGGATTGTGTTACTCATGGGGAGACAAAGTCACACTACAGATGTTGTTCCTCGTCTTCCTTTGCCAGACCATCCACAGCGCATCAGGGGCGGGTGTGGCGGGTCCACAAAGCGCTGCAGGAGGGGAGAGATCTGAGGACCAGGTAACCATAGTCCCCTTAAATCCACTCCAGGAGTTTAGAACTCCAACATGGAGAAAGAC
This sequence comes from Etheostoma cragini, assembly GCF_013103735.1. Taxonomy (NCBI): domain Eukaryota; kingdom Metazoa; phylum Chordata; class Actinopteri; order Perciformes; family Percidae; genus Etheostoma; species Etheostoma cragini. The sequence continues at coordinate 247,497 of NC_048424.1, read as the reverse complement.
AAAGGTAACGGGAATCTGGCCGAAAAGAGAGACGTCCGGCGGCAAAGGAGCGATCCTGGAAGTGGAACGTCAAGGACATGAACTACATTGATCTACAACCCTTTAATCCCGAGTGCGTCTCCACTGCATTCTTTTAAACCTTTATTGCACAACAACAATACTGCGACTCTGCAGACGGTCTCTTTCTCGTCGTGCTTCCTATTTGCAAACTCTTTGGATTTATCAGGGTTGTTGGTCGGGAATCTGGAGACAAACTGTCGTATTTATTAATGGTGGCCAAGACTTTTTAATAAGGCCTGGGTTTAAAAATAAAATAAAACAAACAAAGAGCGAGAGAGAGACTGGTGTGGACAGAAGACCAACATCGGCCAGTCGTTTAAATACTTTCTGAAAAGTGACTTCTTGTAGCTTTATTTTTTGGATGTACTGTATATATACAGTAAATATACAGTAAATATACAGTATATATACTGTATACATTGTTTTGTGTGCGTTGCATATGTTTCCCTGGTTGTTGCATTGCTTTTTTTGTTGCTCAATTTGATCAATTTGATCAATTTGATCTTTTTTTTGCATTAGGGGAGGACTCTCCTGCACTACACTAATTACTATTTGTTTCTACTGTATATATTATATATCTTCTTTCTGCAAATAAACTAAAATAAACTAGCTAAACTAAGCAAAGACGGACGTAGTTAGGTGGAGAGTTATGTCTGATACTGGAGACTCAGTTTTGCTCCCCCCCCTCCTATCGACTGTTTCTTACACAATGGAGGGAGAGCAACCCATTTTCTCGTTTGGGTATGAGGACGTGTGGGATACTAATACAACACATTGAAGAGTAGATATTATTTTATGAAAAGAGTGGAAGCAAATAGAGGAACAGGAAAGAACGAGAGAGAGAGAGAGAGAGCGAGAGAGAGAGAGAGAGAGTGAGAGAAAGAGAGAGAGAGAGAGAGAGA
>NC_048424.1:243651-246435 GCF_013103735.1 Etheostoma cragini | reverse complement strand
GACTATCTGTCCAATCTGAGGACTAAGGTTACCTGGTCCTCAGGTCTCTGCAGGGTAAATCCAGACAGCTAGCTAGACCAGTAAGTGGTGAGTAAGTTCCTTCCCGGGACTGCCGCCCAGGAGGATTGTGATTGGTTTAAAGAAATCCTAATAGACCAGAGCCCGTCTTACTCCCATCCCAGATAACGATGTGGAGAACATGCAATCTCCTGCATGTTTTCATCCTTCCTCTTTGAGTCCTAAAATTCAGGTTTTGCAGTATCTCAAAAGCAGCCAAAAGCCAAAGAGTCTGTGCTTTCATCTCTGGTGTAGAGGGACAACAACCTCTGGCCAGAGTACCTTTGAGCAAAATCGGTTTTCTAAAGACGAGATTAACATCTTCACTGCTCTGCAACAAAGTGTCTTTGAATGCATAATGGATGCAAGAAGCCAGCAGCTGTTACCTTGGTCTGTCCTTCAACGACAGTAAGAGGCACGCTGGTGGAGGGCCACCTGTTCCCAGGAGGTAAAGGCTTGTCGCAGTTCCATAAAACCACAATCTGTACGAAAAAAGCACATGGAGTTGGTTAATATTACATAACCATCAACATCATTACACACACAATTTACAAAGAGATCGGCATGGGGAACTTTCCATAAAATCATCTCTCAAAGCAAATCAAACCAACTATTAGTCTAACTTATATAAAGCCATGCCTATCTCTATGTATGGTGAAGGGTAGGTGATGTGTGTGTGGGGGTGTGTGTGGGGGTGTATGTAAATTTATACCTCACACAATATTGTGAGACTTTCTTTCTTGCAATTATAGATTAATTTTCCACAGTAATACCACGTTGTATTTTAGGAATGTTACAACCTGAAGATAGAGGGCAAACTGAAGGAGGCAGTTAATGAGGAGAAGGCAGGGGGCCGAGGTACTACTGCGTGTGCTGGTAATGAACAATAACACTGCAGATACACTGCTCTTATAACATATTGACGCCTCTTGATTTCGTGTATACGTTGCTTTGTAATCAGGTCCTATTGAACACAGCATTTCACTGTTTCCCTTCGTTGAACCAGAGCCAAACCCCGGTGGGGTGGAGACAGACCTCCCACCTGTGCACAGAACCTGGACTTGGCTACAGCGATGATGAGCTTCACCACGGGGGAGATCTGGGACTGCAGAGGAGTAACCACGTGGATCACAGCTGTGAACTGCTGCAACGGGCTCTTCCCTGGACACACACACACACACACACACACACACACACACACACAGTTTACATGGGAAAACTGTATTTAAGTTTTTAACACAGATTTGTGCATGTAGCTCTCCTTAAAGTTCCATAAAAGGTTAACTGGACACAGTGCTCTGTGCTGCCCCCGTCATCAATCTGTTAGGATACTACCCCCCCCCCCCCCCATGGATATACCCCCCCTCCCTTCCCCCTGTCTAATCCAAGAGTTGGCTTTGAGTGTCTCATTTAGTGAATTCCGAATCCTGCTGATCTGTTCCTATAACGAGGAATTGCATTTTCTCCATCCTCACAATAAAACAGCTTTTTAGTTACTTCCTCGCATTTCATTGTGTCAAACAGATGAAACAAACAGTACAAAAGAGAAATTATGAAGCGGAACCATACTTTAAACTACTACCCTCGATGAATGATCCCAGCGTTCGGCGAGGAAATTGATCCTCTCTGTGTTGTGTATCAGTTCTATAAAATCATCGGCTTCTACGATTGGATTTTATTTTCTGAATAAATAGGTGGAATTTACCCCCAATAATCCAAACTGGCCAGGGCGTATTTCATATTTTCTTTACATGAATAAAGACATCTGCATCATAACTTGATGCAGAAATTGTTCCAGAAGTGTTTGATGCCCCCCCCCCACACACACACACACACACCAATGTGGAACCCAAAGTTACGATCTTGACTAAATCCCTTTTCCATTCTATACTAAATGACTCCAACGCAGTACCTGACTGCTGTATCTTTGGATAAAAGAGCAGATAAAGCTATGTCACATGGTGTACTTACATGACGTGTTACTGTAATGTATACATGTGTTCAAATAAATAGTTATTATCAGATTAAGGGACACACTCTTGTTTTCTTTAAACAGTGCTAATTATATGCATGAATAATGTGATTAGCACCACAATCTTTGAATTTCGAAGAAAGAAAAGATCACGAAACAAGCTAAAAAAGCAAGCTGATGGTGATTATTAATCAGATTATCAATCAAATCGTGTAGATTTAAGTTATTGAGGATATCCTGAAGTTTTAATTATTTTTTCATAACTATCCCCTTATGACATGCATGCATATTTTAAGATTTCTTTTTGCATCACAACAGAATGCACGCAGAGCGTCCAACACGTCAGAGGACAGGGACGTGTGAACCTCCACAGCAGCAGTAATCACTGGGACATGTTTTCTAAATCTTCTTAGTTATTGGAAATATCTTCAGCTATCTAAAACCTTTAAAAATGATTACATGATGTACATTAGTATCAATGGATGCTTTGGCAACTTGGGGCAACCCAACAAGCTGAGAAACAGCATTGACAAACTATATTGTCACCAGGACCACGGAGAGAGAAGGACACTTCACGGATGTAAAAAGACAGACGTCTGAATGTTTCAGGACCAGGCAGAGAGACGTCTGAATGTTTCAGGACCACGGAGAGAGACGTCTGAATGCTTCAGGACCACGGAGAGAGACAGACACTTCATGGATGTTAAGAGAGAGACGTCTGAATGTTTCAGGACCACGGAGAGAGACGTCTGAAT
>NC_048424.1:240304-243551 GCF_013103735.1 Etheostoma cragini | reverse complement strand
GACCACGGAGAGAGACGTCTGAATGTTTCAGGACCACGGAGAGAGACGTCTGAATGTTTCAGGACCACGGAGAGAGACAGACTTGCTACGGTTTCCTGGTTGAACTCCATGTTCCCTCGGAACAGCGTGCAGCGGCTCAGAGATGTTTTCTCTCGATTGGTGGGCGTGCCGCTTGTTTATTGGCTACGTCACAGGTGATACCCAATCAACAGAGATGGGTCTGTAAACACCTAGCAATAAAAAGGACGAGCGCTTGCGGACAAAACAGGATGTTCAGCCCCCCCCTCCGTGTCAATTCTTTAAAATTGACATGTGTTGCTAGGTTTTGTCAGTGCTGAACGTAGCCTCGGTCTGATGGTTTCAGGACCAGAGAGACAAGCTGCAGCTGTGTCTCCGTCCATTGTGTTGCCTGGGACAGCATAGTGTAACTAACTGTGTACAATCCAGATATAAAATGTCGTGAACGCATCTACAGGGAGTTTTCACTTACTTATTTTCATTACTTAACAGAAAAAGAATGGTTATTTGGCTCTAATTGTAGCAATTTTTATTTTATATCATATTTTCTATTTTGCCTCTAAGGAATATTCACATTGCAACTCTTCATTTTCATCCATACAATAAGGTAGTGTCAGAGAATGTGTATATATTAATATTAACGTGATCTAAAAAGAGAAACAATTGTTATATCCGATGTATGTCTTGTCTGTAAAGGCCCTTACAGCTCCTGTACAGCTATAGCATGCTGTCATAGCAACTGTTTTGATAACCTAAAGCAGATCCACAGCACATGTTTTCACAAACTAAAGTGCAGATGTAACTTGATCCATCAAATCAGGATTTTCTCTTTTTCAGCTCCTGAGGCCAATCCGTCTGCATCAGGTCAAACTTTCCCAAACTACCAGGCAGAAGTTGCAACTGCGATGCAATAAAGTTATGGGAAGGTTGCAGAGTGAGACCCTTGTACACACGGCATTGACAGGAAGTTATTCCCCGAGCAGCAGCACAGGGATGGCAGCAGCTAAAATAGTGATTTACTGCGGTGGCATGAACCGAGAGGCCCCATCTTTCCTTCTCCTCCTCCATCCCTCCCGTCTTTCTTCCTTCTAACCCTTGTGTCCACAATCCCTCAGAGAAAGACAAACATCGATCTGGGTTAGAGCCTGAGTCTCCCCAGTCTGCATATCTATACGTACCTACACACACACACACACACACACCACACACCACACACCACACACCACAGACACACACACACACACACACACACACACACACACACACATACACACGGCCATTTTCTCTTCCCTCTTCGCCTGCAGCTTTAGGAAGGAAGAATTTGTCGTTGAAGAATTTCAGCTACATTAACAGAAAGTCTAAGATTGACAGTTTGATTGACTGATTAATTACGTTGGTCAATAAACATTCACCTTGTTCCATTAAAGCTGCTCGAGCTGTCTTTTAGAAATCCGTCGCGAGGATAGAAGCTTTGTAGTACTCGGCAAACTATTCCATGCCAGGATGTTGGTATAAAAGTATGATTTTTAATTGCATTATTAGTTCTAGGAGCTATGATGCTGTCCTAGTATCAGGCCTACGCTGCATGTGGACCATGGTTACATTAGAACCATGACACCATAACCATAACATACATTTTTGGGGGCATGAACATTATAGGTGTAGTAGAAAATCCTTATTAAACTAACTGTGTGTCAATCACTGCTCATGCACACATGCTTTCTCCCTTGTGGGGGGGGAGGGGGGGGGGGGGCATGGAGGACTAAGAAGTTGTGGATTTTAAAATAGTTTTGCCAAGTCCTGGATCTTCACAATCCTATCTACAGCACCTTTAACAACTAACCCTAGATGTACGGGTAGGTCAGTTCTGAAACGCGGTCCCTTCTCAGACTAAGTTTGAGACCCCTGGGGGGCTTTCTGGATGTAAAAGGGAGTATTACATGTGTTTCCTGTTTGGAGAATTCACTAAGCTGTGAGGTAACGCATCCATGACAACAGCATTCGTTTTTTTTTATTTCGCCAAATCATGCTTCTAACTTGATGAGATCAACACTTACCCAGCATGGCGTAATAAAAAGGGAACTGGGCGGGGTCGGTGGAGTACTGGGGGAGTGCATAGAGACCCCCAGGTAGAGAATTCCACAACAAGCGGTTTCTGGACACATGGGAGTCCACACGGTCATGGATGATCTGGACAGAGGGGACAGAGGAAGGACAGATGGAGAAGAAAACATGTGAGGAGGACGATAAGGAACAAAAGAAGGATTCAAGGTAGAAATGAACGTGGAATAAAAACAGAAAGGTGAAGACAGGAAACCGAAGGGAGCGGAGGAGGAGGGAAGAGAAGGGGAGATGGAGAGGAAGAGAAAGATGTGGTTAGTTCATTCATTTCCTTTTTTTCCTCTTTGTTTCTGTATCCATGCAGACATATACGGCAGAATATCATCTGACATCCATGTCCAAAGAAAACCACGTGTCTTCAAAAAGGAAAACTTTTAGATGCTTTCACATTTTTAGACTGAGGGATTTTCCTTAAAGGTTCTAGGAAACTCCCTCATTCAGCTAAGACTCATATTTACAATTTTGAAGTTTAAAAACCTGTATTAACAGTTAGTTTTGGAGACAGTGGTTTGACACAGTACAGCGACAACACACACACACATACACACACACATACATACACACACATGCACACACAATTTGAAACCAATTAAGGAAAACACTTATATTATTCAGGATTCTATTCAGTACTCTAGAAATGATAAATTGTATATGGCTCATTAAATCTGACAACCTTCCTCATAATGGCCTCTTTACACTTTCCCCTCTAACCCCAGACAACCCCAGACATGTGGTAAGACCAGGAACTGAAGTGGGCCGCTGTTTAGCAGCAGGTGCTGCTGCAGCTTGGGGACCAGACCCGAGATCGTTGAACTGCTTCACTTGGAGCATCGACGGACTCCCAACATGAGAAGTCCATTAGGTCTTCAGCTAATATTATCCATCTGGCTTGTTACCAAAGGTCAGGTTAGTCGGATGAGTGCTGCGGGTCTTTAGGGGGTCTCAGAGGAGGACCAGTGGAACATCTTCAACCTGCCGCTGGGCCTCCGAATACACACACGTCTAAAGTTCAGCAACAAGGAGGTCTTTTGTTTCACGTAATTATAGTCTAGTATCAACATTTGTAAAGCTAGGTGACTGCAGGCCACCGTGGTGTGTCCATAAAGAG
>NC_048424.1:239756-240204 GCF_013103735.1 Etheostoma cragini | reverse complement strand
CCCAGGTCTTTCCATAAAGAGCAGGTCTAGACCAGGACTCTGGGATGTTATTTATGTCCCAGGAGGACAGAGGTGTCCGGGGGGTTTTGAGGTACTAAGTATTTCCTATTTACCCTCCAAACTGTTGTTATTCTATTATAATGATAAGATAACATCGGTTATGCCTTCTATCAACCCTTTAAAAGTAACAGAAACGCTCTTTTTCTTTTGATTTTTGATAAATAATTGGCATCCACTGTAAGATTATTAAAAACCAAAATAATTTAACTTAAAAAAAATTACGAAATCTATGAAATACTAAGAATAAAGTAGGGAATAAAACATTTTTCGAGGCATTCTGGTTTCCCCTCCAAGTTCAGAGCTGTCTACTGAACGGTGGAAAATTAACACTTACAGCCAGCTGTCTCACACACACACACACACACACACACACACACACACACACACA
>NC_048424.1:239022-239642 GCF_013103735.1 Etheostoma cragini | reverse complement strand
ATTTCTATTATTAGGCTGAAAGGTGAAGAAACATACTATGATCAAGATTTAGGAGACGTGATCTGTTCCACTCTGCTATCTGCAAACAGATGATAAAAGTGTTTATGCAACACTTTAACGGGCGAGACTTTAAGTGGGCTCATGTCCTACAGTCCTGTCACTGTGGTCCACTGTGTTACAGTACACAGGCTGGAGTAATTTATCATGAATCACGATTATTGTTCATTCACAGGCACAGTCCCTAATCTGAATGTAAAAAAAGGGGATGCACCACCACAATTTATTTTTAAATAATTCAAGAATAATACCAGATATTTACTTTATCTACATTTCTAGTCAGTTCTGATGCTGTTGCTGTGTTTTTCCCCCATTAGTGATGTTTGTAAAAAGCACTGTCTTTATAATTATGCTTGATTAAAGAACTCTCTTTTCCAATCCAAAGTGTAATTCTTCAAACTATACGCTGTATGGCAATAAATCTCAAATCTATGTGGTTTAACCTAAACAACATGCTCTTCTACACTCTTATCTAACAAAAAACGGAGGTCTATTCTAATGTGCATGCAAAAGACTGATGTCCAGTGCTAGTGATGTCTCTCTAGATTTAGCTTGGGACTCTA
>NC_048424.1:237179-239000 GCF_013103735.1 Etheostoma cragini | reverse complement strand
GGGGGGGGGGGGCGATGGGAACTTTAATGTTAATGCAATGAGGCGAATGATGATAGAATGCAATGATAATTGCAAACAATAATGTTTGCTACAAGAGACATCACAGCGATGGTACTGATGTTTTTGTGATGATAATGGTGGTAATTAAGAGGATTATTATGTTCCGTGTCTGAATTCAGAGACCAGTCCCCCAGGACTGAATCAAGGCTGCGAGGAAGAGAACAAACATCAACGGAGAAAAAACTGAGAGGAGGAAGGTTTCCTAGACCCCAATGAGACGAGTTCATCTTTTACACTCGAGCTAGCGAAGTCCTTTAATGAGGCGGCCTTCAGTTTTCCAGGCTTGAGACCAAAGAGATCCACCCACACACATCCTGCAGCCCCTCTAACCTGAGGGCTGCCAGAGAGTCTAGACCTCCTTCACATTTGGCCCTTCATGCCAACATTGGATTTAGACTTCCAAATGCTTGTGATCACCCTACATGTCATGTTACAGTCTGTCAGACTGCCGTGTACGTAGTCCTCATCAATGACGTCTCGTTCCCAGCATTTGGTTCTCGGACGGTGTCTTTCTACGTGTTTGCAAACTGACTTAAAACTTAATCACAATTCACTATTTATTCATCAAATAACGTTTCCGTCAGCGTTTATCGCATAAGCATATAAGAATATCATCGAGATAAAATCTGATGAGACCGAACGGATTTCTTTTGAGGTGATATTCATGAAATTCCATCGAATTTTACTGTTTCCAGAATGTTCCTTTTTATTCAATATCAATAAATTTGGATAAAAGCGTGTGGATGGACACAAAGCTGATGATGTAGGATGTAGTCTACATCCTACTCTGTGCTACCTGTTCAGTACGAAATGGCAGAGAACCAATGTTAGCTGGTGGCAGTTGGTGGAGACCAAAACAGAGTTATAAGGGGAGTGAATATGGGACTCTGAATGAATGATAATGTTGCATATCAATGCCTCTCTCGCTGGTCTAACTAGGCAAAGAAACGTCACCACTTAGGATTTTCTCTCTGTAAACATTTAAGTCAAAGTAAATCCAAATTATTACAAAAAAATTCAAAAATCTAAAGACGACATTAATCACATTTACATTTGACTGGAGTAAAATTGTGTCCCAGTAACCTCAGATCTGACTGTTCAAGGGTCTACATGTGCTCAGAAGTTGTATTTTAAGACGATGTGTATGTGCTGGCTCGAGATTGGTTGAAAAATACAGTTTAAAAAAAAAAAAACATGCACCTTCATTCATGTGTAAAGAAGGCTGCTGGTTCTGAGCAGAATCTGGGCGGAAACGTAGGAACATGGAGCTGAACACTGCTAAATAAAGAGTCGACAGTCTGCTAGAAAATATAACTGACAGCTGGAGAAAGATTTCTCTTAAAATGTGTCTCTCTGGGAGGTGAGGCGCCGCCAGCAGAGACATCCAGTTTGCAACAAGACACAGCCCTTAGGTTGATTGAATCAAGCGCTCCTGACAAAACTCAATCCAAGCTTACCTCCAGAGTAGTTAAGATGATTTTGGTCACAGAAGAAAAGTAGGCGTCCCAGAGGAACTGAGTCTGCTGGCGGAGGGCCAGGATCCTGTCACGGCCCACAGACCGGGTAATGGAGGGAACCTGGAGGAAGAGGAGAGGAAGAAAAGCCAGAGGACAAAAAAATGACAGTGAGACAGATTGAGTTAGATTTTGGGATTTAATGTGCGAGACAGATGATGAGAACCGGTGTGAGAAGCCAGCAGACAGGGGGAGGAGGCGGAGGTAACGCAGAAGAGATTAGAGGAAAGTCTTTTCTCCCCCCCCC
>NC_048424.1:229193-237117 GCF_013103735.1 Etheostoma cragini | reverse complement strand
CCCCCCCCCCCCCCCCCGCTGTCCATCTGTAACACTCTCTTCACACCTACGGAAGAAAGGGCTTTAAAAACATATATTTTAAAAATATCTTGTAAAAATATCATTGATATTTTCCTTGTGTCAGGGACAGAACTGAGTGAGTGTACCTGGGGTACACTGTTGGAAAAGTGCACGGAAGATCTGCTGCCAGGGGCCAGATAAAAGCTAAAAGTAAAAATATCTTATATATTTACCTTCTGTCAGCGACAGAACTGAGTGACATAATTTCCCCAAGCGGGGAACAGTAGATGTGTTCTGAAACAATCACATTTCTTATGCTGCACTGTAACTTGTATTCTTGTGTTTTATGTGTCTATTTTGTTTTTATATGCTTATAATTTTTAACTGTTTGTACCTGTGTTTTATCTGTTTAGCTGATTTTGTGTAAAGCACTTTGAATTGCCCTGTTGCTGAAATGTGCTCTACAAATAAAGCTGCATTGCCTTGCCCTGCCTTTAAAACAGGTTGAATAAATGAATGCTTCAGAGCAGAACAATCCTTCCTTCAGAGTGGGACGTACACGGTTCTCCCACACGTGATCGAGAACTCCTTCACCGACTCCTTTCTGTTCCAAATGTGTTGGAAAAATCCAGTTATTTACCACTTTTAATCAAGTTAAAGTGGGTACTAGAAATGGTGTTTGTACACGTTATCCTGGAATTGTTGATGCTAAGACTTGGTTTCTTCTGTCCGTGGGTTGGGTGAAGTTTGCATTCATACTGACACCGCATGGAGGGACAGACGCTGGACATTTCAGTCTTTTATGTCTTACTTCTGTTGTGTGTGTGGTGTTCAGGTGTTGCAGCTGGCTCAGTTGGTGGATGGTGAGTTCAGTGCATCGTAAAAACCATCCTCACACCATTACTGCGATTGTTTCAAGATACTGAGCGTACTCTTTCCACAAACCCCTTAGAAAGTAAAGAAGGACCACCTGGGATTTGGAATAATGTCCTTTAGAGTGGGACAGTTTCTTTTGATTAATCAGTCTATGAAACGTTAGGACACATTGAAAAATACTCCCAATTTACTGGAGCCCAGGGTGACGTTTTAAGACTCGCATTACTTAGCTGATCAACACTCAAATCCTCAGGTTTTAGAAGCTGGAACCAGCGTTTTATTTTAACCATTTCATTTTCTGTCCGTCACTACAATGGAAGCCCATTCGTCAATTCAATCCCGTTAAAACTATGACATCATAACATTGGTAAAGAACAGAAATCCTTAAAAACCAAAAGTTAGATCCAAACCTAAGTGAGTTTAGTATTTTCTTCTACTTTCTACTTTCCGTCCATCACATCCTGCTCCAGGGAAAATAAACAACATTTCGATGCTTTTTTGACGCGTTTGAGATACTTTTTCATCAATTTTTTATGCTTTTTTTTCAAAATATTTCTCATTTCTATAACACTACCAACATGATACTGTACACACCCCTAACACCAATATACCACCACTAGTTTTACACCATTTTCTTTTTCAAATTCATGGTCGAGGACCTTCATGTATGTATATAAAACTATATATATTTTATGTTTCTGCACAACAGGAAACCTGAAAAAATAGCGCTGTGTTGATAGCGTGGTTGTTTTCTTATTATAGCTCGATATGTCGCTAACAGCTTGAGGATGAGCTCCGTGACAACCTGTTCTACGGTGATCATGTGACGGAGACGGCGGCCATTTTGACTAGAAACACGTTGTTTGCAAGAGTTTGTTCATTGTTGTGCAAAACCAGCGTGTGATGTCATCCACACAGGTTGTAAAGTCGTTGGATGCAAACACACTTCCACCAGCTTTATCCACATGAGTTTGTCTACCCAACGTCAGATGATTTGATTGACAGGGGGGATGGACACTTAGTCCCCGAAGCAGGAAGGTGAATGAGCAGCGCTGCAGCCAGTGTTGCTGAAGAGGTGGCGGTGGAGTTTGAGCCCAGGGTCCTTCTGGTGCTCGGCCTCTCCTGTGGGAGTCACTGTGCCACCACGGTCACTGGAGCAGTGACTGATGGTGCTCGTGTCAGTCTGTTTTGAGCAACCAAAGCTTGAAACATTGGTCGCCCTCCAGGAAGATCTGCGGGGACTCTCAATCAAAGAGTCGTCAGCTGCTTGGCTTCGTTGTGATCCCTGGGCTTCTAATCGTGCTCGTCAGCGCTGGCTGCCAGCAGAGATGAGCCTGCCGTGGATGATCTTCATTATGCCAATACAATACTTTGAGTCCCTATAAACACAAAGATCTTTGTGTTTCTTCTTCTTTTGGACACGGACACTACCTTGGAAACTAACCTGCTAATCCGTGCTTCTCACCGCTAACTGCTGACTTTACCCACATGTGTATGTTTAACATTTTCACCTCACTGTTACTCGTTATATTACAGTCATATTTACCGTCACTCACGCTGCAGGGCTGCTGATGCAGAGGCGTCTGGCAACAGTTTGGGGTCCCTTTATGTTTGATTTTCACACCTTTTTAACTACTTGTCTGTACAAGATAAACAATCTGAAAATAAATCTGAAAAGTAAACGAGCGTTAAAATGAAGAGTCCTAGTCTGAAGACGCAGTGAAGGAGGTCTGGTCGCCTTTGACGTCACCGCGATCCGAGGAAGAATATTAACAACACCAATCAGATCAGCTCAATAACGGCCCCTCAATTGACTCTAATAGTGTTTATGTTTCTCAGCAGGAGCCGTGTGTGTGTGTGTGTGTGTGTGTGTGTGTGTGTGTGTGTGTGTGTGTGTGTGTGTGTGTGTGTGTGTGTGTTAGTTATGCATGGCTCCTCTCCACCGGGGGAATAGAAACTCTACATTTTAAACAGCCACGTAGTGCAGTTCTCACGGACGTAATTGAAAGTAATGAGATTCAACTATCTCAGCAGGTGTTAGCGCTCTAATGTTGTGTTGAACTTTAATTCTGTGTGTGTGTTTGTTTGTGGGTGTGTGTGTGTGTGTGTGTGTGTGTGTGTGTGTAACTGAACAAAAAAACAAAAAAGGGCAGACATCAAACCACAAACATGTTTGTTCTTGTATTTCTATGATATTGTACCCATCTTGTCACCTACAACAGATACTGAAATGGTTTCTGGGTATTTTACTGCTGTTAGTGATGTTTTTAATTGATGCAAAAAGCCCAATTGCTGAGCTTATTAAAGGAGTCTTTTCCAACTTTTCCTTTGATTGGAGTCTGGTCAGCTGTCTCAGTAAGACAGGAAACACATGAAGCCGCTTCGAGGTGTCCTCGACAGCTTGGAAGCTTTGTTTTTAAAGACAGAGCCACACCCGTTAACCTGCTCTGCACCAACAGGATCCATTACCGCTTAAAAACCACATAAAACCCCCTTTTACATCTAATGAATCTGGGGTTCACCCCGGAGGATCGCCGGTTCAAGTCCCCATCCGGACCAAGGTATGGAGTGGGGACTGGTAGCTGGAGAGATGCTCTTGAGACATGCACCACACCCCCTCAACCACTCAGACGCCATGACATGGACGCTCCAGGCTGCAGCCATACCCGTCCCAGACGGGTATGGCTGCAGTAAGGGTGTCGGACTGGGGGGGGCGGGGGGAAGGGGACTGAGTACCCAGCTACTGATTCTTATAGGGCCCTCCTCACATGAGGGCCCAAAAAGATGCTAGAATGAATAGCTGTGGATGTGGGGAAGAGCCCTGCACATGGTTAAATGTAATTAGCTCTTACCACTGTGTTCTTCTCCCACAGCAATCCTCTCACACGGGTCCCAAAACGTCCCAGTTAGAGAGGAAACGCCATCAACATATTCTTTGTAAATCTTTACAATCATTCCCTAAAAAGAACCACGCAGGCCTGCCATGTTGCACCGTCCACATGTTCTACAAATCATTTTTAGCGTGAAGCTCGCTACTTTGAAGTTTGTTGCTGTTTGTCAAATCTTGAAAATGTACTTCAGTTCATTGAGAGGGCTGAAAAAGGACCAGTTAATTAAAGGGAGACTCGAACAGTCTCCAACACACACACACACACACACTTCCACACCTCTGCGTTGTCCAGGTGGCTGTGTAGATCACGCAGGTGGCACGTAGAAATAAAGCGAGTAATTAGAGAAGGTAAATATCACAGCTTCTGCACGCTGCTGTAATTAAAAGGAACAGAAGGAGAGACTTGTAGAATAATCCGTCTCAGATAAAAATAGTGAGGGAATATCACAGCTGTCATGTCAGAATGAAGTCTATTTACAAAAAAAGCCACATGACTGCAATTAGATTTCCCTCCCTCATTGGACTGAGTCTACACATCAGTTATGTGTTGATACATGCTAACAGTCAATTAAACACTCTGAGCTAAAATTACATTTTTCAACCCACAAAAACAACTCCTCAATAATTCTAAAATCGGTTATTCTGGTTGGTTTTTTTGGTCCTGAATCACTATTTATTGAGTAAATGTCCATTTCCTTATAAACCTGGAGCACACATCTTCTCCTATAGACTCTCACAGCGAGCCTGGATGTGTGTGCTGTGCTTCTGTGTTTGAATCCGCCCCAGATGGATCTTTGTGATTGCCCAGATGGGATTTGGAGCCAGAGATGACAATTACATTGGGGGAATACGGTGGCATTTCACTGCCCAGAAAGTGAATTAACCCCTGCCGAAAGGGCACCTTTTATCTTGTAATGCTATCGAGTGTGAGGAAGGTTTAACCTCTTCATCCAGCTTACTCTGTGGTAGCTTTTCCTAACTCGCATTCAAGGTTTCAAAATACGGAGAAGCTATGAGGAGAGACATGACGTGAGCTCCCCAGAAAGCCTCCTCTGAGAAACAGAGCAGCTCCCCCTAAAACGTGGCTGTTCCATACGGGCCGATTGATTAACAGAGAGCCGTTTGGGACCAGACTATTTCCTGGAACATAAGTGTTCATTCTAAAAAGCTACCTCTCTGATGCTGGTGCACACGCACGCACTGCACCACACGCCGTCTTTCGGGTGAAAATCTTCTGCATTTGAGACTGTGGGTATGTAATTATCATGGAATGCAAACAAGGTAGTTGGAAGTTTTTTTCTGCATTTACAGTACATGTATGTAGAGTATGTGTACTCTAAAGTACCCGCCCAACACCGCCTCCATCCACCTTTCTGGTGTAACTGTATCATCCAGTAACACATGATCCTAGTCCCTTCTTTGTGGATCCTCTCGTGCCTCCTTCCTGTGAGACATCCATCCTTTATCCTTCCAACCCTCTGTTTACCTGTAACAGGAGTCTCTCATCCCCGATGATGGCGGCTTTCCTCCAGTCGATGACCTCGGAGAAGGGAAGCTCCCAGCCGTTGCTCAGAATAACCGGGATACAAGCAGCCTATCAGGAGAGAGAGAAGCAGAGCGAAACAAAATCACTCTTTATTGGGGGGGAGCGGAGTTGCACAAATGATAGTGGGCAGCAAATGGTCTTTATGTAACTTTATGAAGTAAAGGGTTACAGGAGTAGTCGAACATTGTCAGAGTTTACATTGATACAATCATTTTTAATGATTTATTGAGATGCACCTAACCGTGTGTGTGTGTCCTTTTTTTTTAAAGATATTTTGGGGCTTTTCCAGCCTTTATTTTTGACACGAGGACTGAAGACATGAAGGGGGGGAGAGCAAGGACGGTTTTAGAAATAGGATAAAGGACTCCCTGACCACTGAATGCACATGTCCAGTCCTACAGATCTGTGATAGTCTTAGTGTTTAAGGTACTTTAACTGTTTTGTACCTTGGCCAGGACTCCCTTTTTAAGAGATTCTGAATTTCAATGGGTTTATTTCCTTGTTAAATAAAGGTTGAATACAATAAAATACAAAATATAGTGTACATTTACTTCCTACTTTTTTAAGTATTAGATGTTATTAGTTTGCAATATATCATTTTTCATGTTTTTCTGTCAGAAGATTGTTTTGCCTCAAATAAGAAAATACAAGTTGTGCTGGGCGTGCTGGTCTTACAGGGAGGTGTGTTCAGGTGCATTCTGGGCGTGCTGGTCTTACAGGGAGGTGTGTTCAGGTGCATTCTGGGCGTGCTGGTTTTACAGGGAGGTGTGTTCAGGTGCATTCTGGGCGTGCTGGTCTTACATTGGCTGTTAAAGGGAATGGGAGATGACACTCTGATTGGTTGATTGCATGTTAAGCCCAGAACATACCACAAAAACTGCCGTCCAACCGTGTTGAACCATACACCCGGTGCACGGACCCTTTTTTTTAACGTTAAATTAGCAAAATGTGATTTGGACAGGCCTTAAACGCCCCTGCGCCGTGTGCTCAGATCGTTAAAGTAGCAAGATGATAAGATGAGACCAGAAGTTTAAAGCAGAGCCCGACGGAGGATCCATTTTTCCTCCACTGAGGGATTTATCTCATCCTCTTAGGCACTTCCTCTCTAATGAGACTCTTTCAAAGTGTTCCATATGAGAGGTTTGCAGAAACAGAAAGATTAAGGACAAAAATAAAGCGTATTTATTTACTTTCTCTGCACGCATCAATAGTTGGATGGGTTCATAATGTGACTTAATCCGTCAGGAGCTCTTTTCTCCCTTTGTTGCAGGAAGTCCTTCGTGGTTAATGGATGGGAGCTGATTGTGCACTCTGCTGCACCACCGAACGCCGTAATTATTAACCTGGAAAATATGCAGTTTTCTGGACAATTTCTTTTGCTTTCACATATTTTACGTCTCATTTACAATCCTGTGGTGTATGTTCATTATGTTCTCAGTTTAAAGTATATAACAGATATTCAATTAATATGAATGGGAACTCGCCAAAGTTTGTCTCTTATCTATGAAAGCAGGTTTAATGGAGAAGTAAAGTTGATAGTGCTGTATGAGTATAGACAGTATATACAGTGTATACAGTATATACAGTGTATACAGTATATACAGTACAATGGGCCATAAGGGAACTGTCCATCCACCAGCCATGTGGTACCATTAATTTAGGGGCTGACTGCTTATAAATACTAATATATGAGATTAAGTGGTCATAGACCTAGGCTGTAGTTCTAGTCCAGGAATGTGACATGTCCAAAGGTTTATGTCTGCGGCCGCAGGTTTGACTCCACCCTGCTGCCCTTTGCTGCTTGTCATCCCCCCCCTCTCTCTCTGCTTTCATGTCTTCAGCTCTCCTACGTAAATGGAGGCCTAAAATGCCCCAAAACTAATCTTTATGAAAGGTTCATGGCTTCCCGTCAACGCCGTACTGTATGGAGGGATTGGTCTGTGTTGTCTCGAGCAGCGGAGCAGTGTCAGGGTAAAGAGGGAGGGAAGAAACTCAATACGTCTGGTATTTTCATTTAAAGTTCAAGTTCGACTGGGTTCTCAATCAAGTGAAGCTGAGAGATTAAAGGAGATTCACAAAATGCCGAGTGCATGATCAGTGACCTGTCGACGCTGCTTTGATTAGTCTGGCTTTGGGAGATGACTTTTTCCCTTTCTTGTCTGCTTCTCACTGTCATCCTCGTGCAAGTCTCTTTGTTTTTCCTTCCTTTGCATGGTAATGATTACTTTTACATTTGCACACTTCTTTTCGTCTTTTTTTATTTTATTTTTTTTGCATCTGATTCGCTGAAAGGGACGTTTAAATAATTGGCTTGCATTTAAAATAAATTAATTAATTAATTGCTAGTACTGCCAATCTGTTTTACTTACTACCTTTCACGTTCCCACAAAGTTCAACCTGGTTCTTTTAATTAAAAATAGTGAACTTATGGTGTCAAAAAGTACCAAATACAGAGTACAAAGAGGTAATTTAAGCTCATGGCTCGTGCTCTGGTTTATTGGCATTTCTGTAAACCAATCACATTCGTCTTGGGCGGGGCTAAGCGCCGGACAGAGCCACGGTGCCGCTTCTAAACAGCCTCGGGAAAGAAGCTGTTTTGGTAGAACGTGTGT
>NC_048424.1:223318-228925 GCF_013103735.1 Etheostoma cragini | reverse complement strand
CAGAAATCAACTAGAGTTCAAAACTCAAACACGTAGAAAGCGAGTAAAAAAGGTAACTAAAGAAAAGAGGGACATCCAGGGGAATTTCCGGTACCAGAGAAATCCTGGAAGTGGACCCTCGTGGACATAGACTACAACCCACGTCATAGAGAGCCAGGACATAGCCAGGACTTGCAGAGCTGCCGTGAAAATAACATCCCAAAATTCATCTAAAAGTTTTCATCCAAACCTTAAACATTAAAGAAACTGTTAACTAAAATCAAAAGCATCAACTAACGTATTTCCCTCCACTCCAAGCGGATCTACTCCCACTCTTTTAGGAAATAAGTTCACTATAGGATTAAAGAAGAGTATCAAGAAAAAGTACTGAGTAAAAACATGTGTACACATCTGTCTCGCTGCTCCTCTAGATGAGTCCCGATGGTGGAAGCGAGCTCCACCTACTTATTCCTAAAACCTCCGTGTCTCATCAACAGAATATATCATTTGAAAGTGAGCCAGAGGCAGACATGGGGACAGAGTCTCACAGAGACACAAACACTTGGTGTCAAAACAACACCGAGACAGATGGAGGCGAGGTGCTAATGAAAGATGAACACATCTGCGGTCTGGGGACGGTTCTTTTCTCCGTGTCTCTACAGAAACGAGCATTTTCTACGTCCGGGGGATGACAGATTGTCAATAGTAATAAGATCCACTGTGGCAAGAGGACGAGGAGCTCTCTGATTGGTTGGAGCTGGAGCTCCACAGGCGGTGTGATGAACCCTCACCAGCGGTGAGAATCACGTGGAACTTAATACTTTACTTTTCTACAACACCATGTCACAGCCTCTGGGAATCTGAAGTATTACACCTGAGGAGGCGGTCATATAGTTGGACTCCAAACACATTTCACAAGGTGGGTTTTAAAGGTTGAATCTGATGTTTTGATAATGTATACACATATTAAAACTTAATGAAGGGTTGAACAATTACATCCTGACAGTGTGGAGAAACTTCTCACTCAAGCAAACATCTTGACCTTCAATTTAGGAGCAAAAAAATGACAGAAATAAGTTATACAAACTCCTAAAAATAAAACATATTACATGTGTTTTTGCTCAATATTAAAAAAATCTCTTAGGTGGTCAGTGTTGCATTTGGAAAGTTTTGACTGATGACTTCCTGGTTCCAAATAGAAACTTATTTCTTAGAGAAAGTAAAAACCGACATGGTGCTCTCTTAAAAACATACCACATGTGATATCATTAGTATGAAGTCTAGACATTCGACTTCTGGAAGGAAAGGCACTGCACATGTTGTTTGTGCTGTGTGAAGGTAAGGCTTATTATTATTATTATTATTACTATTATTATTATTATTATAATATACCCTCACTCAGGACCACTAGGGGCTTAACCTTCCTGTGGTCCTCGGGTCAATTTTGTCATAAATTCATAATTATGACAAAACAACGTTGAAAAAACTACAAAAATGCAGGAAAAAAAACAAAAAACATTTGTTTTTAAATGCTGAAAAAGTGGTTACTTTATGTTACTCAAACATATTTAAAAAAAACGTCAAACAGGTGAAACAAAATAGGAATAAAATTGACAAAAAAAGTGTAGAAAAAGAAAGACAAAATGTTGAAATTTCAACCCGGAAAAACACAAAGTTGTACTGTTTGCATGCACACGCACACACACACACACACACACACACACACACACACACACACACCTGCAGGGCCTCCAGGAAGCGGAAGGATCCCAGACGTCGGCCCCGGGGCACCAGGCAGAAACTGGAGTTATGGAGCAGCTCCAGGTAGTCGAACCTACGCAAACACAGATGAAAAACTCTAAACAATCAGAACATTTTAGGAAGATTTCTGGGTAGCAAGAGGATCAAGAGAGCTAAGATCAAGAATTATACTAATGTTTTACTTATTAAAGGTCACAGTAGCCCCTCAGGGTGGGGCGACGCAGGTGTTACTGAAGGGTTAGCCAGTTTCAGGTGATGCTAGGAAGTCCTGCAGAGCTCTACTTTCTCTCTCAAACGCTCACTCCCTGCAGCGTGCTCCTCCTGGAGGACGGCAGCTTCTAATCCGCAGGATCAACAGCAGCAACAATGCATTTCAATGGAGACGGATTCATTTCCCAACGTCGTGTGCTTGCACTCTCTCGTTATTTGGAATAAGAACGGAAAGGAGAGTCAGAGGAACTCCAGGGGTCTCGTTTATAACGGGTCTGAAAATGTGCATACGCAACTTCCCATGCAAAGGTTGTGGTTTATAAAAAAAATCTAAAACTTTAGGGGAGAATGTGCGGTCCTCCGTTCAAACTCTGAGCCGAGCGCACGCACAATTTGGAGACAATGGGAGTCGTCGACGCAGATGGTGAGGAGGTGAACGGACGTCAGACTGCAGAAAGTAAATGTATTGATGCCTCACGCACATTTTTTCTCTCCTGACCAAACTCATCCACTCAACAGACGTTCCTCTGATCTTAACTATTAGTCCGAATAATTCATAATTTCTGCTTTATTCGCTCAAATTTTTTGTATAATTCTACATAAATGAGGCTTTTTGACCATGAATTTACCAAAACGTAGTGTAAAACTAGTGGTAGTAATTTGGTGGTAGTGAAAAAAAATAATTTCATAATGCGTTGAAAATGTCAAATGTAAAAAAAAGGGTAAAAAAAACAGTTAATAGTAATCTTTTTGACCCGGGAGGACAACAGGGCTGATATTAAAACGTTGCCCCACTCCTGAGCAGCCTCATAAAAACTCTCCACTGGTTGGACTGATCCGTGCTGCCTTCAAACTATCTGAGTTTTTCAACTAGCAAGTCACTTCAGCCTGTCGCAAATCTGTGTGTGTGTGTGTGTGTGTGTGTGTGTGTCAGTGTTTTTGTGTGTGTGTGTGTGTGTGTGTGTGTGTGTCAGTGTTTGTGTGTACACATGATCTCAGGGCTGGCCTGAGGAGATTTCAGATGGCAGCCCAATCTGTCTGGGGATCAACTGTCCCCACAACCTCACCACAAGACACCTGGGTGTGTGTGTGTGTGTGTGTGTGTGTGTGTGTGTGTTTGAAAGAGGAAGAGAGCAAAATAAGATGTCAGGTGTCCAGTTTGTCACCCAAAGACAAGGTCACTGTAAGCGCCACTGAGACAGAGACATATCACGCCTGTCACATATGAAGACGGTTATTTGAGAATAAAAACAAAAACAACAGTTTGAGTACAATTAAATCTTCACAACACTCTCCTCTGATGCATATGACAAATGACCGGTTCTCAATCCAGTTCCTGCATGACTGTGATCTCATCTTTATCTCTGATGAAAGAGCCTGGGAACCGATCCTGTTCGGCCAGTACCGAGAAAGTAGACCTAAACTAAATACACTAATAGTAAATACTAATGTCATTAAATGACAATCTTTGCATCACCAAAGGTTTTTTTCCAGACCCACAATACAGAGAAATCTGGTCTCAGGGGGACAAGAGGGAAGGAAGCACGGCCACTTGAAAACACTACCGGGTTATTACTGATGCAAAGCTTACTGCTAATGGGTAAAGCATCCCTTTAAATTGCTGCGGTGTGCTCTGGAGGCGCTGTGGCCCTACGAGCTAACGCAGCCACTCAAGTCGATGCTTGATGTTCCCCCACACGCGTCACGGCGCGTCACGGAGCGTGCGTGAAGCGCCTCTCCGCTCCGAAGCATAAGAGCTTTGAGTTCTCGAAGCAGGGCTGTTAGAGCACTATGTTGTAGAGGCTACTCGTTGTGAACCCTTTTGACACCAGACCCTCACACTGCAACTGCTACCAGCCGCATGCACGGGGACCTTTTAACCACGCCCACAGACAGGCGGCTCGTCAGTGTTTGCCACAAATTAAATCACAAGTAAAGTTTGCTTATTTTTAATGAAAACACAAAGAAACAGTCAATAAGTGAGAGCATCATTCCACGTGGGTCAGTACGACTTGCGGTTGTACTGAGGTGCGAGGAGATGTCAAATAAGGAAGTGAGATGCACCTTTAGTCCGCCATCGGACCCTCGCTCACTAGTACGCCATTGGACTGTAATTCCAAACTTTATCTGTGTATTTAGTTTGTTGTTGTGTGTGTTTATTTTTTAACTTTTGCAAGCACTCGTGCAGCTTCACTATCGTTCTGTGTAGTTTGTAGTTGTACTTGTACATAAGTTGTATTTTATCTCCACTCCTCTCCTCCGACGTCCTGTGGTCGTCGCAGCCGGACCGCGTTAACTTTACACTGTTGGGAGCTGTGTCTAGTTGCAGTAGGAAGCGCAATAAAGTGAAAGGGTTCTCTGAGGAGAGGGGGGTCGATGCCAGGCCTTCCAGAGCAGACCCTGAGCTCCGGTTTACACCAGTGAAAAATATGGTTTCATATCTGAAGAGATATATCTAAATGCACAAAACTAAGTATTACACATATACAAATATTCCAAAAGTTCAACAAAGCTCGGACGCCCTACGAAGAAATCAATGCAAACAAGGCAGGTCTTAAAAATACTCAATTTCCAAATGTTTTCTGATTGCAAGAAACACTTTTATATTAGATATTATATCTGATATTAACAGAGAGAGACACTTTTATATTAGATATTATATCTGATATTAACAGAGAGAAACACTTTTATATTAGATATTAATATAAGGGTCTGTGTCATGGCGATGCTGAATTATGCAGCGACATTATGTTGAAGCGTGTAAAAAGTCCCGCTGGCACTATTTTGGTCACATCACCACTTGCAAGATATGTCGCCACATTCGTGACGCCTCACACAGGACAGCTACAGAGATCACGCCACACGCTACGAGCTAAAAACTTGGTTTTCTCTGAACAGTAGACAGCGTTTCCGATTGGAGGGTCCGGGTTTAGAGACCTGAAACGCTGTGTACTTGTGGAGGAAAAGCCAAGACGTGCAACAGTGTCGTGTCGGCTTCCCGTCGGCCAACGTTTCGGTTTTCTGGGTCGAAATCTGAAGTTAAAAAAACCTCCTTCAGACACTTTGGTCACTTTTCCCAAAGCTCTTGGTTGATTATTTTGGACATTTTCGTTGTTGTTTTGGAGTTTTTGAAGCTTTCTCTCCGACATTTGTTGTCGCTTTCTGACGTTTTCTAACCTTTCCCGAACTTCTTTCTCACTTTTTAATGTCTTTGTTGATTTTTTCTGCGTTTTTTGGGGATGTTTTTGTCGTTTTTCCTTACATTTTTGTCACTTTTTTCAGTGTTCTTAATTTTTTTCTTTTTTTTTTAAATTAAAATGCTATTAAATCGAACTCACAAATTAAAATCCAATTTTGGACATTTTTGTTGTTGTTTTGAAGTTTTTGAAGCTTTCTCAGACAGTTGTTGTCTTTCTTCAGGGTTCTTTAAGCTTTTTGTTGTTAAAATGCTATAAAATGAACACCCAAATTCAATGAAAACAGTGACCTCAGTTATTAGACTTGTGAGGAGCGTTGTATGGAACCATCCACGTTATTCTTTTTATGATTTGGTTGAAGGAAACCCAAATGTCTGATTGAGAAACTTTTAGAAAACGGGTCAAATTTGACCCTGAGGACAACAGGAAGGTTAAAAAAAGAGAGATAAGTTAAAAAAAA
>NC_048424.1:222067-223218 GCF_013103735.1 Etheostoma cragini | reverse complement strand
ACACACACACACACACACACACACACACACACACACATTCCCCGCCGCGTCCTTTGATGATGGACTAAGTAGCTTGCTGATGCTCTGGTGAGTTTTTTAAACGCTACCCACGGACTCCACAGATCCAGGTGCTGATAGGCCGGGATGTTGTGGGGGCTCACACTTTTAAGTTTTAAGCCTTGACCACAGATTTTTTGGGGGGGTATTTATAAGATTTGTCCTCAAAGCTGTTGGCTTTGAATTGTTTATGTGATTCAGAGTGTGACACATGTCCCCTCAGGTGTCCCTAGTTATGACCACTTTTGTCTTAATGTCTCACAAGGGACCTGCAGTAAGCTGCGGGGCCTCGACACCACTGCACTCTGTATTTTAATGACACTTAACTCCTTCCTTCTGGTGTGTATATCTCACACCTCATGATCAGTGGATTTAATTAGTGGACTAATGGATACGTGGCACATACATGCATCTTCGTCTTCCTGTCCATATCAACGCATTTTATTGATGTTTTTTCTTTCTTTTTCTTACGTTTTTGTCCCTTTTTTCAAAACTTTGGACGCTTTTTTTCCAACGTTTGTCACTTTGTTTGATGTTTTCAACACTACGTAACTTTAGTTTAACAGTTATTTTATGGTCAATAAAGCTCATTTAAAGGAAACTAATGTTGGAGTTAGAAAAGCAGATATTAGGAATTATTGAGACTAAAATTAAAGGAATGGATGTTGATGATTGGAATATATCAACTTTTACTAAATACTATACTATACTAACACTAACAGCAGCGCGGATGTTACTGTAGACGCCCTCGGAGCAAAAGACTCATTTTATTTAGAACTTGGCCAGAATGAGATCTGAAAGCGGAGGGAAGGTTTTACTTAGTTTGGACCCAGGTGGTCCGGATTTAGAGCGTACGGTAACGGTCATGCTCTTTAAATCATCTAAATCATCTAAATCATCTAAAGATCAAGGAAGACATTTCCCACTGGGAGGTTCAACATGCTCAACTTATTTCGTTGTCTTGGAAATTGCACACGCGAGCAACGTTTTAGCCCCGTTCGCTCTTTTATAAACAAACAAGGGCATGTGTGTGTGTGTGTGTGTGTGTGTGTGTGTGTGTGTGTGTGTGTGTGTGTGTGTGTGTGTGTGTGTGT
>NC_048424.1:215742-221967 GCF_013103735.1 Etheostoma cragini | reverse complement strand
CAGAATGCACCTGAACACACCTCCCTGTAAGACCAGCATGCCCAGAATGCACCTGAACACACCTCCCTGGTAGACCAGTACTCCGAGAATGCACCTGAACACACCTACCTGGTAGACCAGCATGCTCAGAATGCACCTGAACACACCTCCCTATAAGACCAGCACGCCCAGAATGCACCTGAACACACCTCCCTTTCAGCCCTACTTGTGATTTAGAACTTGGTAAGATATTTATACTAATTTCTTTCTTTCATATACTATAATATTATAACGTGAGGGTTCGATATGTGGTGGTTGCATCACAGATAAGAGGGAACAGCTGGATGGAGACCAGATAACTTTGTTGAGCTGCACATCACTGTTCTACATACTTCATCAGCTCCACAAAAACAACAAGCTCACATGATCACATGCAGCTGAACTAACCAATCACACGCAAGCAGAACTTAGACCCGGGAAAGGTAGAATCTTAACTGCTGATGTAAACAAGTAAACGTTAACAGTATATGTAAATAGTCAAGCGTATAAACATTGAACACATTACAAATTGTACATGTTACAAATCTATAATAATAATAATAGTATAAGCAGCATAAATGGTAGATAGACTGCATTTATGTACTCAAACCGATGAGTGTCTTGCTCAAGGACACTTGAGGACAGGAGTCGTCGTGGATCAAACCATCAACTCTGCCCCCCTACCCCCACCCCCAGCCTCCCCCCCCCAGCAATCCCTAAATGTCTTTGGCCCTCGTAATGCAGCCTTTAGAAACACAGTTGCAAATGTCAAAAAACCATCCTGAATGACTAGGTCTTGGTAATTACTCCACCGTCAACGCAGCGCCCTTAAGCATGTAAAGATCAATTGTGTTGCCATGATTGGGTGAGGAATGAATCTTCATAGTTTCTGTGAGTCGGGGGGGGGAGAGGGGGGGGGGGGGGGGGGGGGGGGGGGGGGGGGGGGAGTGTGCTCAGGACCAGATTAATTGCTCCGCGTGTTAATTTGCTGCCAGCACCGTGAACGCCACGTGTCTCCATTGATTAAAATTAGCCTGTGTTCTGTTCTGCTCTTAGTTCATTTAACAGGGTAATTGATGAGGCCGGTTGTCTTGTCCTCTGTCCTCCATTCTTTCTCATCCCTCCTTTTATTCCTTCTCTTCCCATCTCTCCTAAACACTCCTGTCTGCCAGTGGCCTAGCTCCTAAATCACGCTGTTTGCAAGCTGTCTCCTCAGGCGAGAGAGTGTGTGTGTGTGTGTGTGTGTGTGTGTGTGTGTGCTTGGTCTCTGCACACACAGCTCAGAGTAGTCATTTCACACACTAACATTACCGTTTGGTTTATTAATCCTGACTGTTATATAGGTCAATATAACATGTTACAAATAGGAGAGCAGTGAGATGCTGGTGTGTCCCTGCAGAGCTGCAGCGGCCTGACGCTGTTTTGGATTTATCTCCATGTGTCCCATAATTTAATCTTGAATGGGACATTTCACGTGCGCAGATGGGTGTTGACGCGATTTAAGCTTTTGTCATTTCTGTCACATGTGGCCTTTGGAAATGAGAACAGCAGCAGTGTAGAGGCATCACGGATCATTTAGAGAGCTGGAGGAAGGTTGGAGCCAGACTGAGGGAGATTTCTCTGCACTGGTGCCTCCATGCACACCCTCATTAACAACGCCTCGTCACACCCGCTATTAAAACTGACATTTTGATTAGTTCTAATGGATCACCGGATTATCTTTTAGGAGTTAAGTACTATTTTTTTGTGTTGTGTTTAACTTGGGTAAACTTGGACCTGAGAAATTGCAGCGTGGACCACTACCAAGCTGTCTCGACGCTCCTGGACTTTAAGGGGACGGCGAGGTCCAAATGGATGAAGCTAGCATGGTTTATTAGCTGTGTTGCACCATCCACTTTTATTTCAGATCGATAACTGCTGCACAAAAAAAGCAATTGACTGCACACAGTTACAAGGATGGAAAAAAAAACATCTTACTAACAAACTAAGAATAGCTAAGCTAACACGCTAGCGGAGCCGCAGTGATTACATTTCTACACATACTGTACTGGTTTTAGATTTGTTTTTTAAAAAGAGGGAACATTCACCGAACTAGATTCCTCTGAGACCGAGAGACTTGTCCACAATCAAAAACAGCACCTCTGATTTATAGTTTAATCATTTAATAACCATAAAAGCTAGAGTCTCACCAAAAGTTGCAGCTAAAAGCTAACGAGTTAGCGGTTACGGAGGTCTCTTCCGGGTCTTTCTAGCCTCTACAGGTGATTTTCTATCCAGCCTGGAACTTTCAGCCTTTTTCGGGGTCGTTGAGCAATAAATCCAAACCGTAAAGATTTATCCACTTTATGCCCATAATTCATCACGTTTTTGGCTCATTTATGCCGCTAGCTCGCGGCTCCGTGTCTTTTCTGTGTGTTTAGGGAAGTAAAGCCAATAGTATGCCCATATATGGGAGACATGCCCATATATGGGAGACATGCCCATATATGGGAGACATGCCCATATATGGGCGACAACGTCATCCAAAGAGTATGGAGGCTGAAAGAGGACAATCCTCCCAGTCAAACTGGCTTGGATGCAATCAAAGATGCTGTAGTACACAAGATGGAAATGAAGAAATGTAAATAGTATGTGCTTTATATGAGTTATGATGTTGATTATGTTTATTTTTGCATATAGGAGAACTGTTTTAGACACACAAATGCTTGTGTAGCATTGCTGTGGGTGTAATATCAATGATTATGACATTATCATGTTATTATTGGCATAAGTCAATGTCATGAGGGCATGTATTTTGTCATCTGTATAAGTTATGATGATTATTTCTTTACAGTGTGACTCCCAAGACATGTGAGAAGTTTTTTTTTAGGTTTTATTGCTCTTTCTGTGATATCAATACATATCTAGAAGATTCATGTTCCATTTTATTTTACTTTAATTTATATACTTTATACTTTATACTTTAAGGCCCTACAACCATTTTTAACATGCAAGTCACCTCACTGCAACCAAAATATTCTAATAACCCCAAAAAATAATGTTGATATCTTGACTGTAGACAACAGTGTTGATGAATCTTTTTATAAAATAAATCCAGACGGACAATGATCTGTAAACATGGCCTCAGGACTCAGAGGGTTAACAAGCAACACTTGTTGCCTTCATGCCATTTCTTTAGACTTTTTGTAGACTTTTGAGTAATTTTCTATTTGTTTTGTATAGAGTTCTGTACTGATTGGTTTAAAATCAATTGTAACAATCATTGTTGTGTGATCAATGCATCCTAATCTCTTAAGTATACCTCTGACTCACTTTTTACATTCAGTACTGTGACAAAGTGGGTTGTGTCACCCATACAGGTCATAAGTTACAGTAAGTAGACACACATAGTTATCGTTGGTTCAGTTCCATTATGTCAGGTTGCAGGTTTAAACACGGTTTAAAGGTTTCCCTGTGGTGATACTTACAATTGTTTGATCCTTTGTTCAGTTCCACCGTGCAGGACCATTGTTTGGGGGGGGGGGAGGGGCTGGCCTAAGCATTTCCTGTTTTATAGGAAAATGGTGGTCAGGGATGACATCAACGGGCCAAACCAAGTTGAGGGGTTTCTCGTGAATAGGAATGTTTATTGTGGGTGTTTTTGGTTATTATATTATATAAAGAAGGTATGAACAACCCTGACCTGTTTTGTAGTCAGTCAGATAGGAGGGAACTGGTTGAATGTGTAATTGTTTTAAGTTTTGATTATTTAATTATCCATGTTCTGCAGAACACTGGAAATAAATAATCACCTCTGGAAACGTACCACAAGTGTTTAATGTTGTAGATCATATAAAATGTAGGTCAGAGTGTGGAGCTCCTGGCTGGTCCAGGCTGCCGTTTGTTTGGATTATAAATCATATGTTGCTCGGGGACTTGAAATCCCAATGGGAAATCTTGACGTTTGCTGTATGAGAGTATAAGAGTAAAACAGTTTTTCTTTAAGGACGGCCGTGTAGTTGCTTGTTTTGTGACTTTCAAAACCACGTGTTGTCATTTTTGTGTTGTTTTTCATAACATAACCCATTTCCATTTGTGGTTTTGTGTTTCATTTCGTAAAGTTTCCTCGAAGATCTAATCCAACGCAGTGTAACAGCAGCGAGAAGATTCAAACAGACGGCTCTTACAGCAGAGACAGGACCTATATCCAGTCCATTACATTTAGCCTAGCAGGCCTATTTATCAGGGGGCTCCACTGTATAGAAAACCCGGAGCATTTCCCTGGACCTCAGACAGCTCAGCAGCGGTGTGATTAATGAAGCGGACTTTAAAGGCCCTTCATCACACAGATGTGGACAATGTCCCACCAGTTATGCAACACAACTACTGTTTTTCGTGGGCTGCTCTGTTGACTTGTTGGTTAGCGCTTGGCAGCTAAAACACACTTGATTACGGTGAGGATAATATCACAGTTAGGGTTGATAAATTGGCAAGAGGAGAAGTCATGGACACGCTTCCAGTGAGCCATAGCGACACACACTTAGTGCTGTGACATGCACCATGTTGGGGAGAACGCTGTGTGGAGAGCGTGGCATGGCGTTCTGTCATTTATAATCCAAATTTCAGGAATTTAAGAATAGGATTTTAACACGGTACTGTCAGAAACCCAACTGCGTCAAGCAATGATTTTGTATGAAAATATTTGACCAGAAAGGGTTTTTGGATGTCCCATTTTGAGGCCTTAAGTAGCTGCATTTAGAGGAACAGCCAGGTGGCTCAGGTGCTTTTAGCTTCAGGCTAACAACAGCACGAGCCACAAGCAAACTGCATGCTAAAGTATTTAAGGACAGTGTTGAGTTAAACATAAAAATTACATCAACGTGCCTCGGGCAGTATAATGCTATGAGCACACATTGGTAGGCCTTTGAGTTGTATTTAAATGTATATTTATATCAGTGTGTGTGTGCGCCAGAGGCTTTGCTGGAAGACTCTGGTCTTTGATATGCCTGCTATTCACTGGGGAAGAATGCTAATGTTCCAAAAGACGCACCAACACACACACACACACACACACACACACACACACACAACCTTAGACACACACATGATCACATGGTGTGGTGGGTGGCCTGTTCTTAACTCAGCTGCAACAGTGCCGGCGTCCCTCAGGGCCAGACACTGAGAGAATCACATTCTCTGGAAACACATTCATATGCAATTCACCCATTTTTATTTCACCTAAACAACATTCTTTGGTTTACGTAACTACGTTTACTGGACTACAATTCCCATTTATTCCGGGAACTGACTCCGGTCCTCTCCGTGGTTCCCTGACACTCAGTTCAAAGGGATTCAAATGAGTTTCACAGGTAAAACATGAGACTCCTGCAGCTGGGTTGCTGTTCTGCAGGTGAGCTGGACTGTGTTGTGAACTGGAAGAGGAGTGAATCATGTGCTTTTTACAGTTGTCGGTACGGTGTCAATCACTGCATCGGCCTAAAGTACCAGCTCTGATTTCTACAGAACGTTTTGACCTCACTTCTTCTGTTATTGTCAAAATTAAGTTATGGTAAAACTTCAGGTTAAGAGGCAATGTCTGCCATAACAGAATTAGGGTCTTTACAAGTATAGAAAGACAAAAGTGTGTGTGTGTGTGTGTGTGTGTGTGTTTTCCATCTGGCCTGCAGCCAGCAGTTCACTCAGCCGGTCTGAAGTGAAACAAGAAAAGAAGTGGAACTTGCTGATGGCAACATTTGGCTGTCACTCTCTATATCCCAGTCACACACACACACACACACACACACACACACTCACACGCTGAGAAATGCTCTTGTATTTCTCACACACAATGCGTTGCCTAATTAGGGTTGTAATGTGAACAAAGGCAGCAGTCCTATCTGCCACAGCAGACCTCAGAGCGCTCAAGTTCAGACAGGAAACCTCTTAGCGCAGTCCTTCATTTGTCTCCTTGTCAACGCACACACACACACACACACACAGACACAGACACACACACACACACACATACACACTCATGCACAGTAACACAGGCTATCAGACACTAACAGAGACTTGAAGTTGACGTCACCCTGAAATTTGTAACATCCCATTCACACAGATCTGTCGCTCCCCTCTCCTGCCGCACACACACGTTTTACAGTTTTTTCTGATTGCTTAAGCACATTTTTTTTAATTGTTGGCTATTTTTGCAAAACTCTACACACAAAT
>NC_048424.1:211158-215642 GCF_013103735.1 Etheostoma cragini | reverse complement strand
CTATACGTTTTAATAGTTTTAGAAATTGTGCTACAAGAATCACGATTAGCGCTTAAGCATTCAGAAAAAACTGTAATACACAACACATGTCGCTGATGAGACTGAAAACCAAAAAACTGTAAGAATTTATCGGAAAATAGCAGTCTCTCATGACGGTGCGTGGGAAATGGCGTTTATATGTACATGTAAAGGTTCCCTCGGGGTTTTTAACCTGGAACCTACTCTCCTGTTGATGTTGTGACTGAGGGGAACTACAATCTGAGTTGTTGTCCATGATCTCTTCCTCTTTCAGTCCCTCTGTGTTCTGATTTGTACCTGTCTGGAGACAGTAACTTGAATAATCGATTATTAACTCATCACAATCGAGCATGGAGAATGGATCCCCCCCCCCGCTAGTCTCTGTTTGGAGCCGCGTGGGCGATCCCAGCGAGCTTTCACCAGCTGGGTCTGGTTAAACCGTCTACAGGGGGAAGACGGAGATATTCAGCAGATGCTGACATTTACATTTGGATGGAATTCTTCACAAAAAACAACACTTGTACTGATGCTCATTGTTTTCAAAAATCCATATTTGGTGTGATCTGGTGGTTCATTTTGCCTGTTGGTATCAGTTAATATGCATATTGGTAGTTAATATGCATATTGGTAGGATAAACAAAACTAATTCACACTTTGGATTTTGTGCAGACTGAACTAACATGACAATAATAATAATACATTTTATTTAAAGGCGTCTTTCTCGGCACTCAAGGACGCCGTACCGGGTAGTCATGCAGAAAATACTATGCAACACAACAACAGAAAACAAAAGATATACATATACATGTTTAAATAAATGAGATTTAGTGATGCAGGGAGTGGATTTTGTTACCTTGGAAGAGCTAGCTGTTTCCAGTCTTTGTGCTAAGCTAAGCTAACCGGCTACTAGCAGAAGTTTCACACGGTAGTCATCGTAAAGACACGAGAGGGAAATCAATCTTCTCATCTAACTCTCGGCAAGAACAAACATGAAAATGTTCCTAATGAAGTCAAACTATTCTATAAGTGGATATGTGCATAGTGGATGCGTTGTGCGCATTGTGACCCAACAAGGAGCCTTTTTCATTCACTCCTAATGATGAAGAGATTGACATATAGTTCAGTAACTTCAGTGCAGTAACCTTATGTTTTTATCTTGTAACTGCTTATGTTTCTGTGATTGCCGAAATAAGATTTTCGATGCAATCTTTCTCTTTGTTTATATGATGTAAAGTATTCCCACACCTCCCTCTGTGGCATGGAAAACTGTTCGAGTTTCTCACAAAACAAGGGGATGGGCTTGGTTAAGTTTTTGCCTCACACACACACACACACACACACACACACACACACACACACACACACCCTGTCCTCCTGCCAGTAATGAAGCAGAAAATAAGCTGCTTCACGCTCTAGTGTAGCAAAACCAAAATCAAAACACTGTTGATTTAAGAATCAAAATGCGTACACTCATGGGTTTTTCATCTTCCATGCTCTGTGGCAAATGATGAGGTAGAGCCTTGGTGTGTGTGTGTGTGTGTGTGTGTGTGTGTGTGTGTGTGTGTGTGTGTGTGTGTTGGAGCTGTATATCAAAAGCCTGAGGAGCAGGCGTTGGCCTCGCTAGGAAGCGTTGAGAATCAATTTCTCGTGCCTCCCGCCTCATTTCAGCTCTGTATTTCCAAGAAATGATTCTCTGACTTTGACACTGATGTGTCACCGAAGGAGGTTTTTTTCTAACATTTGTTTTGGAAAGATAGAGTATCTAAGAAATGACATGCATGGCAACTGAGGCCGCACATTATAGTTGTATATTTTGTTCTAAATTTGTGATAACAGGCCTGAAAAGTGGTTCCAAAGCTGTGCTGTTGTTTATTTTTGGGTTAAAATCTAGTGTTGAAAGACACCTGCTCATTTCATCAAGTCCACATGAAAGCATTTATCCTGTATTTAAATCTATAACACCAAGATGTAGATGTTCATAAGTAGGAGGATATTAAGCTTTGAGCTACAATTCAAAACGGCTGCTGCTCAAAAACAGAGTTCCTGATTCTTCCAAGGGTAAAAAACAGACCAGATTTCGCCATTTGAAACATATAGTTACATAACTTAGTTATATTTGTCTTGTTGTCATGTGTCAACGTTGCATTGATGACTTTCTTGTCCTCTTGAGGGAGCCTGAACACTGTGTCAGGACATCGCACACCACCAAACTCAATGTTGACCCTACTGTGTACTTACATTCAAGTTAACAAACCTAACTTTACCAAAACTAACTTTCCAAATCTCCGTCTTTGGGGTGATTTTAGAACTCAAGGGCTCCGAAAATATAAGTTATGTTTCCGATGTTGGACATAGTTCTTGAAATTGTCTCCAACATGGATGTCAGGCGTTTAAAAAACACACAAATACTAATGTATACTTTATTAATCACATAAGGGGAAATTACAATTTGCCCTCTTTTAGTATTACACACAGGCCTGAACTACACACACATGCACTAATGGAGAGATGTCGGGGGGGGGGGGGGGGGGGGGGGGGGGGGGGGGTGCTGCCCATGGAAAGGCCTCCTGCCAGGAGGTGACCTGGCCCCTCTCCAGCTACCAGTCCACACTCTGTACCTTGGTCCGTATGGGGACTTGAACCAGCGACCCTCCGGTTCCCAACACAACTCCCTAGGGCCTGAGCTGCCATTACAACTGTTGCAGACATATATTACAGTAATATCGGATATATTCTGCTCTGGCATGCTTTATTTAAATGTCTCTGCTTGTTTCTGACTGCCAGAGACTTTCTTGCATGATGACTTATTTGAGTCACATCCTCCTGAGTGTAGTTATATTGTGTATATATACACATATATACACATACATATATATACGTTTTATTGGTTCCATTATTGCTCCACATGCAATCCCCTGTGTTTCATGTTGAGATGTCATTACATTAAAGGTTCATTTTGAAATGCTCATCATTAGCTCTTCTTCTGTGTGTGTGATACATGGATTTATCAGTGTTGTGTGGATGTGTTGGGAATAAACTACGTTGGCCTAGTGCTTAGAGAACTATTGTTTTCTAAAAGTTTTACCTGATTTAAATGTAACACCAAATAAATTGTCACAACATGATAAAATACAGACATACGCTCCTTAAATTCTGATGCTTGTTGGCCAAATAACAGCTGATTTACAGTCCCACATGCTTTACAAAAGTTAATAACCAAGACAATATTGCAGATTTTAACCTGTTCCAATATCCAACCTTTGAGCCTATATGTTTTTAGACTGATGCATTCAAACCATAATCTGGATATTATATTTGGTTTGAAAGCATTTTCAGTGCAACATAGATTTGGTTGAGAACTCTGGAAAAAAAATATCAGCATTTTCCAATTCAATATTGAACTTGATGCTGATTGAAAAATAGTTTTTAATCAATATTATGCAGTATATATTCCTGTGTTTTAATGTTCCCAAAAGACTGAAACACTGTTTCACAAATGTGCTTTACTTTAAAATTCAACTACAATTATCTTGTTACATTGGCGCAAAAAGCTGATCCTCAGACACTTTTATTGATATTGTGGCTCATATTCCTAGATGCTTAGTGTGATGTTTTGTGTCATATAATTGTAAAATGTACAGTACACTAACCAGCATGTTTAGCAGGTAATGCTAACTGGTAGCATCTAAAACCCCTTATGGATTGATTCACCGAAGACCAAACCTTCCCGGGTTTTGGCAGTTGGTCAATTAAGCCACTTAGTGAAAAATCTGCCATATCAGGTTGTTCTAACAAATATTAAAAAGTGATTTTTATGTGGATAGATATCGTCTATCCGTCTAAGAATGCTTGTCCTCAAATCACTGCCACAGTAAGCTGTAAGATCCCTGTTTTAAATGTTATGTCCAGATTTTCTTGAAGCGTGTGTCATCATTCAGTTGCAGTATGTTGTTGGAACAGGTGCTCACGGTTGGCTGCATTAATCAGGTGTGGATGTACACTGTGTGTGTGTGTGCATGTGTGTGTGTGTGTGTGTGTGTGTTATGCGGCACTCGTCTGTCTCCAGTGATGGTATAAAGAGGGATTGTATTAGAGGAAGGATAGCTTTCAAGTAGGGATTAGGCTAAATCTAGGTCTCTCCGGGTCATTACTCAATAGCCAGGGACTGGAATCAGGAGCCCCTAAACCCAGCAAACAGCAGGCTGAGAGTGGCAGCTCCATGAAAGGATGAGAGGGACCGTGTGTGTGTAATGAATACTGCAATACTATGGTGTACAGTAGTCGGAGATAATAGCAGCAACAACTTTGAAAAACTTTCTTTGGGTGATGGAGAAAGAGGCCTGCAGCACACTCAGGCATCCATGTCTTTTAGTCTGTCTCTATGTCTACATGTATGTATGTATGTATGTATGCATGTATGTATGTATGTATGTATGTATGTATGTATGTATGTATGTATGTATGTA
>NC_048424.1:209371-211058 GCF_013103735.1 Etheostoma cragini | reverse complement strand
ATGTATGTATGTATGTATGTATGTATATATGTATGCATGTATTTATGTATGTATGTATGTATGTATGTATGTATGTATATATGTATGCATGTATTTATGTATGTATGACATCCACTTATTAGGGTCTGGCATACCAAGCCAACTTCACAGACTACAGCCAGGCAGCTAACATGAAGGTGGTGTGATGGTTCTTTACCCCTATACACACGGTATATACAAAATATTCGTATAGCTATGGAGTCTCATCGCCAAAGACTTACAGGACATTGCACATTATATTGAGATGGACAATAGACTTCACTTTTTATATCTGCAACATGTCTCTCCTGATTGAACGAGCAGCCTCTGTTGGGAGCGAGGCTCCGGTATTTAGCCATGTTTCTGTTGTCATTAGCAAGTTGTGTAGCCAGTGTAGAAACCTAACACTAAACGAACAGCAGGACTACAGATGGGGGGGGGGAGATAGACCGGTGTCAGAAGATTTTAAAAAACATGTACACATTGTCAACAACTCACTTATTTTAACAAAACCGGACTGGGTCACGGTGCTGTTGCACAGCTGCCAGAAAAACAAGCAAATATCTTCGGATAATATAATATACATCAACTGGACAGTCAAGGTTTAGCAGCTGTTTAACAAGTATGACTTTATGTTGCGTCTTATCTATTTAATAGTCAGAACTAAAACTGAAAACAGGAAGTAGTTTGAGCAATCTGTTGCTCAACATCTGTTTATCA
Organism: Etheostoma cragini; assembly: GCF_013103735.1. NCBI lineage: Eukaryota > Metazoa > Chordata > Actinopteri > Perciformes > Percidae > Etheostoma > Etheostoma cragini. The sequence goes on along the minus strand of NC_048424.1, from coordinate 210,320 downwards.
TTTGGCAACGCTGTGGGTTTGATGTCTTTCCACATGCTACACATCAGAATCTGCATAATGCATGCTTTTAGTTTTTAAATAATGTCTTTATGTACTATGAATTATACTTTAATGTTTTTTTTACACACACTGTGATGTCTGTGACTCACTCTGAAAACTTCAAACTGCCATATTAAACAGGTTGTTACCCCCCCAACAACCTGGATCAGGCTGTTAGTTGCATTATTAAAAAATCTAATTATTCCAGCTTGGCCCTCTACTATAATCATTCCAGCTGCATGCAGTTATAGTACAAGTACAGTTATAGTACAAGTACAGTTATAGTATAACTACAGTTATATTAATAAGTATAGTTATAGTACAAGTACAGTTATAGTAGTAGTACTATGAAGACATAGATATGAAGACATAGATATGAAGAGCTGCAGGAGACACATCTGCAACCACTGCGAAATTTGGACTGACAAGTGACCTTTCTAAAATATAAAACATGCAGGACAAAAACATGAAAACCCATGGATTATCTCTAACCATGTGGATGCTCTAAAATGGCACATGTTCATATGTTCATATGAAAAAGGCCAGAAAGATCTCCGTGACAACCGTTTCCCTATTTCTCTTTTGTGACTTTCTCACTGCTAGTTCCTCTAAGTGACACGACAAGAGGAAACAGAGCACGATGGATAACGATCAAGCTGTTACCACTGATACGGCAAGGACTCTGCATTGTCACTGCCCTGCAGACACACACACACACACACACACACACACACACACACACACACACACACAGTTATGTATGGTGGCTGTCCATGCTACAAAACGCACAACAGCCGCCTAAAAAACTTCAATTTGGAGAAAAAGACTGAAAATCGCAAAGTAGAACACAGAAACCCTCTCCCACTCTATCAGCCTACAGACATGATGGGGGGGGGCGGGGGGGGGGGGG
>NC_048424.1:207049-209271 GCF_013103735.1 Etheostoma cragini | reverse complement strand
AACCAGCCCCCCTCCTGAGGAAACCAGCCCCCCTCCTGAGTAAACCAGCCCCCTTCCTGAGGAAACCCATTTCGGCCGCCTGTACCATTGATCTAAGTTTTCCATATGTCCAAAAATCCAGCCCTTAATAAGTGGACTGTAACGCCCCCTCCCGTGTCCTGGTGTGGATGTGGACGGCCTGGAGAGAACTGGACATGCAGCGTTTCTCTGTTGCGTGTCTTTTGGGGTTTGTGTGTATTTTACTTTGCGTGTCTTTCTTCATTTGAAGCGTGTTTCTTCAGATGGAAGTGTTTTAGGTCGTTGTGTATTTGATGAAGGCCATCGCACATTCACACAAATTACAGCTGAGTGTTGTTTTGTGGCTCATGCTCTGGCAAAAGGACCAGAAGACAACGATGGTCTTAAACCAGGGCCCGGCGGGTCAACGTTGTCGTGTGTGTGTGTGTGTGTGTGTGTGTGTGTGTGTGTGTCTCAGATAAAACACGTGGAACATCCCATCGCAGCGAGCGAGAAAGGTGTAACCCCCTAATTACCTCTGTCGTCTGAACCACTGCCCCGACTCGCTGGGGCTTCAACAAGCTGCAGGGGGAGATTAGTCTCTCTCTCTCTCCCTCTCTCTCCCTCTCTCTCTCTCTCTCTCTCCCTCTCTCTCTCTCTCTCTCTCTCTCTCTCTCTCTCTCTAAAAGTACCTCGATCGATACGCAACTCTTATCCTACAGTCATACAGAACACCCCACATTGTCTCTTAATGTCTAAGCTGACGGACATGACAGAAACTAAGACTGAAGGAGAATCTAACCCAAGAACACATAAGGACAATAGTTTTATTTGGACATATAAAACATTAAAATATATATATATATATATATATATATATATATATATATATATATATAATTAAAATGACGAGGCCATGTACTTATAGGCACAATCTTCCAAAATGTAAAGTTATTCAAACTTAATAATTTCCCCTGTGCAAAAAAGGAGAAGGAGGAAGTTCATAACCAACTTCTCAGGTCCGACCCCCTCTCTCTACTTTTATCCTTTAGTAAATATAAAAATCTTCTGCTTCATTTATGACACATCAGAGACACAGATGCATGCACACACACAGTTACACTGTTTCTGTGTCTTTTCTTCCCTTTCTTCTTCCCTCCATACCCTCTGCCTACAGCAGATTAGATAACACACAGTAGTCTAGAACCAGCATGGCTGTGGGATCCTGCAAGGACTTTTCAAGATGTTGTTTTGGGAATGAGAGACTATGTATTACACATTTTCTGTTTCTTTACATTAATATAGACAGAGTGTATGAATGAGTTCCTAACAATCAGCAGTCACTGTTTCTACAAATGTATTTTCCCTTATTTAAGAAGTTTAAATGTCACAAAGATTCTTCATAGCAATTAATATACAGGTATAAATACGGTATGAAGCTGGAACCCCAGCCTCTGCTGGGTAGTTGAAGTCATATTCATCTTAATATTTTTATTTTTAATTTTTTTTAAGGACCGTGCTGCCACACTTAAAAACAACAAACCAAAATGGCTTCCCTTCCTGCCCCCCTACCCGGTCAGACCATCACCATGAAGCAAGTCCCGCTTCCACACAACAACTCTAAAACACTGTTTATATTAATAATACGCCATAAAGCATTAAGCATTAATGATTATGTAAGGCTGACACTGTCTTTCTACCCAACTCTTGATAGGAAATGTATAACGCCTTTGAAAGAATGTTTCCAATCTAAATCAAATGTCAATTATATATAACGATGTGTTTTTCATGGGAAAAGGGTGATATCATCTTGGATTTCATTATTTTAAAGAAGACATGTGGTCATTTGTATTTTGGGGTTTCTACTAGAACATGTTCACATGCTTTAATGTTAAAAGAACACTGTATTTTTCTTCTACTATTTGTCTGAATATGCATCAGTGGAGTTAATCACCCTCGTCATCTTCTTCTTCTTCTTTTTCACACCCACTGAATTTCATCACCGGCAAAAAGAGGAAGAAACCTGACGCAGCGTCGCTCAGCAAAGCCAAAATGATTTGGGATCAATCATCTATATAACGTTTATAATATTTATAGAAGGCAGAAATCTCTCTGCTGCTGTTAACGACACACAGGATCACACTGAGAGTTATTGGAATATTTGACACTTATAACAATTATCTATAAATTGCAGGGACGCTGGTCTGTGTGTGTGTGTGTGTGTG
>NC_048424.1:202845-206949 GCF_013103735.1 Etheostoma cragini | reverse complement strand
GACCTGCTCTATCTGTAAAGTGTCTTGAGATAACTCTTGTTGTGATTTGATACTATAAATAAAATTGAATTGAATTGGTTTTATTGTTATCATTGTGATATTGTGTGAGTCTGTTCTCCGTCAGGTGGATCAGTGAGTTCGGAGTGGGGGGCACTGGGGAGTTGGGTCTGAAGTGGTTCGGGGTCCTTCTGGAAGCAGGTTTGGGGTACAGTTGGGTTTGTACTGCACTAGTTAATATAAATACCAGCATGAAGTAAGAATGAAATGAAGTCACTTGAAACACTCCCAGGTAACACACACTTCCTGGGTGGAAGTCCTTTGTTTTGCTCGGGAATCGAACTCTACTCGCTGTTTTTGACCTTCTCGTCCAGCAGCAGTCAACGACACGAGGAGTGCTTCTGAATTACGGTGCTTTAGTTCTGTAGGTGTGTGAGCGTATGATTCATGAGAAGAGGCTGACGTGTGGACAGTGGACATAAACGCCCCAAGATTACACAAAAGTATACAGTATAATGTTAAGATGACCTGCTGTTAGGAGGAGATACTAAGCACATCATGTTCTACTACTAGAATGCAGTAGAGGCCATGGTGGTATGGGTTGGTTTTTGTAACTTAAAATACTGATAATGTCAAACATATACTGTAAATACATACATACATACACACACACACAAACACACACACAAACACATACATACATACGTACTATATAGAGTATATATGTGGTAAGAAGGTTCTGGGTTTGAATCCAGGTCGTTCCGGGCCTTTCTATGTGGAGTTTGTATGTTCTCCCCGTGTTTGTGTGGGTTTCCTCCGGGTTCTCCGGTTACGGCTAGTTTTGTCCAACCAGTCGAGCAAAGACCAAATCTTTTGAATTATAGTGATACAAAACTGAAAAAGCAGCAAATCCTTGCAACTAGGATCCAATGCAAGACTGTAATCACTCATCCGCCGCCGTGACATGGACGTGGACCCACATTCTCAAGTCTGAGTTAAGAACACGTCATTAAAGTTGGAGAAAATGCAGAGGGGGGTGTTGCCTTAGATTTATAGAGAACACTGCTAAATGGTATATTGGATGTTTTGCTATTTGGTTAATTAATCAAACAGTTGACAGCATTTCAGTTTAAAGTGAAAAAGACAACATCTTGGTAGACGGCTTGTTTTGTCCCTCCAGTCGAGAAAAGACCAAATATTTGAATTTCAGAGACACAAAACCAAGAAAGCAGCAAATCCTCATCATTTCGAAGCTGTCATCTGACTTCTTGCTAAATTTACTGTTGTTCAACACGAGAGTCTAATCACTCATAAACCACCATGACAGTATGGTTCTGTGGTAGAAATGCAATGGCAACCCCCCCCCCCCACGCAATACTGCTCAATATTACCCAATGACTACATGAATGCCATCCTGCGTGTATAAAATGAGTGCCAGGGACCGGTAGGTACACATCTGTCCATCACCTGATCCTGTCTGTCTGCTCCGATCCAGAGAAGTCTTCGGTCTTTGTTTTCAGTCCGCGGAAAGGTAAGAATTTAATATTTAATAGTGAACAAGACAAAGTTACTGTGAATGCAATTCATTTTAACAGCTGCCATTTTGTCTGATTTCAGGATGAAGTGTATTGCGGTCTTCCTCGTGTTGTCCATGGTCCTCCTCATGGCTGAACCTGGAGAGTGTTTCTGGGGATGGGTTGGTAAATAACACTTAATGTCTAGAAAACATTATTATTATTATTATTATTATTATTATTATTAAGAATTATTCATGCTGATGGACAGAACTTGTTGGCAGAATACATCCAGTTTACTATGAAGAGGTGCAATCGGCATATTAGGGAATCTGTTATCAATGTTATTAATTACACCTGGAACCACCTGTCAGTTCTTAATCTCAAATGAATGTTACACACACACACACACACACACACACACATACATACACACACACACACACACAGCACATACACACAAATATATACATATACCCACACATATGTATACATATACTATGTAAAAAATATACATGGATTAATAAGTAATTCCTGCCATTAACTCTTCACTCTACAGTGTATTCATACTGGATTTATTAATCTGTCAACAATAGTAACTGACTGTTTTTGTTTTTTTTGGGGGGGGGGGGGGGTGTAATGTGTGACATGAAGTAAAGAGTTCATATTTAATGTAATCGTCTTTTTCTTTATTCTCCGTTATATTCAGCCGGCCACGTGGTCAAAGGGTAAGGACCAGCGCCACTCCATATTACTAATAAACCAATATATATCAGGATATTACCACATTAATACTTCTTCTCTTCTCAGACTCATGAATGGTAGGATGGACACTCAAAACGAGCTGGATAAACGCACAGTGGAGTACATCGCTGATGGCTCCCAGCCCCCACCCCCACCCGTGTTGCCCCCCCGCCCTCGTTACCACTAGACGGGATCCGGATGGGACCGCCCTGAAGTCCAGATCCGGATGAAAACACACATTCTGCTTCCTGCTCTTTCACATACTAAAAGAAAGAAAAGTACATATCCGATGCAGCAATATTTAATTAAAATGGAAACTTTCTGAATAAACTTGCATTGAAAAACATAAAATATTGTTGTATTGTCTTATTTAAATATTGAACTATGACGCAAAGGTGTAAGGGTTATTAGATATAAGGAAGTGATGGGAGGAGGAACAGACTGGTTTTTAGGTTCAGAATAGATCAATAACTGTATAAAATGCTCTCAAACTCTATGAGAGTCTTTGCTCTTCCTGTAATAAAACACAAACAATATCCATAAATCACCCTCAGCATTTATAGAATAAAGCATACCATTTTAAAACAAGACGATGAGTATCTAGTCTCTTAGCTGAGGTCAAGGTACAACTCTGGACAAATGTCATGGATTGTCCATTAATTATATATCCAATTTAACATGTTTGTTAGCTGGGCAAACGAGGCCATATGGATCCAAATATCTTAGGAAATAATATTAGAATTCAGTCAAGCCAAAGGGATAAGCGGTTGTTTTTCATAAGACAGCGCTGCAACCTCCCAGAGCAACGCTGGTTGGGAGACTCAACTTTAACCTCCAAACACGTCTTCCTTCTTTTAAGAAGGACCTCAGAGATGAACTCCAAGTCTTCAGAGTCGCGGCCAGAGCCGATCGGATGGACCGCTGTTCTCCAGCAGCCGCCGTCTTCAGATTAGACCCCGCCCACCGACTCTATACACGATGTGATTGGCTGACCAGGATGTGGGTTTGCTAGGGGTAGTTGCTAGAGTCTGCTGTCTGCAGATCCCAGTGGCTGCTTCTAGGGTGCGTCTAGATTTCTAGACTAAGACCTCACGGGATCAAATAAGAAAGAGAGGATGCCAACAGGGACACAAACAACAACCCTGGTGTTATCATTACTGTATCAGGAAGCTTATTAAAAGTGCAACAGTGCACACGAGAGGCAGTATTACTCCAGTCCTTTCCCATGTATTTGGTGTGATTTGCAAATGGATGAGCCTGATAACATGTGTTCTGGTACTCTTTAAATCTGAACCCTGGGATAAGTGGGATGTGGAAACTTTGGTGAAAGGAGTTCATAATGTCAACACTTAAATGCAAAGCGACTGCTTAACCATGTGTTGTTAAATCAGCGTTTCATTTCAGCTTTTTACATTTGCTTTTTTAAATATTAAAATGTCCAAAAGCTGTTTCCCAGGAAACATCCACACTGAACTGGGCTGCTTTGATTGACTAGATACGAAGATGAACTGAGCTGCAGGAGAGGCTAACAATGCAAAACCTCCAGCAGAGGATTGTTTGGCTCCCACTTGATTGCCAAGTGACCTTATGGATCCAAAATATTCAGGTACAAAATACATCACAGCAACGAGCAGCAGAGATTAATGAAAGCTTAAACTACCCAGATGCTCTAGAAGGGCTCTAAGGTTAAATGAAAAAGGCCAGAAAGAACTCAGCAACAACCATTTCCTTATTTCTCTTTCCTCACTTTCTCACTGCTACTTCCTCTAAGTGGCTAAAAAACAGTAATCAAGCTGTTGGCATTGATAGGGCGGGACTTATTGCCCCGCCCACCCACACTCCGACACGC
>NC_048424.1:168887-202822 GCF_013103735.1 Etheostoma cragini | reverse complement strand
CCCCCCCCCCCCCCCCCCCCCCCCCCCCCCCCCCCCCCCAGCCGCCGCCACCCACCGTTTGTAATACATTTCTGACTTTTTCACATTTTGTGTCTAAGTTTTCCATTCGTCCTCTCCATGTTGCTGCTTTATTGTCTGTTTTTCAATTCAGTTCAATTCAATTCAATTGTATTTATAGTATCAATTCATAACAAGAGTTATCTGGAGACCCTTTACAGATAGAGCAGGTCTAGACCACACTCCAGAATTTACAAGGACCCAACAGGTCTAGTAGTCTCCTCCAGAGCAAGCAACAGGGCCACAGTGGAGAGGAAAAACTTCCAAAGAAGAAGAAGGAAGTCCAGCCCTTAATAAATGGGTCGTAAAGCCGCCTCCCGTGTCCTGTTGTGGATCTAACTGGATCTAACTGGATCTAACTGGATCTAACTGGATCTAACTGGATCTAACTGGATCTGCAGCGCCTGTGTGTTTTTTTTAACTCTGCTTCGTCTCTGTATTTGTGGCATGTTTCTTCAAATGGAATAGTTTAAGGTCATTTGTCCAGCCCAGCTGATGTCTTTTATAAATGTCATTGTCCTTATGTAACTATATTGTGGTTTTCAGTTGTCTAAATCTATTTTTCCATATTGATGTCTTGTATCAATGTCTGTCCTGACGTGCTGTAACCATGTTTTATGTTTCTGCAGAACAGGAACCGGCTGAAAACCCGTTTTTAAACTGAGTCAGGCCCGTTTTTATTTTGCAATGTAATGTTACTTTTTCTAACTTTCCTGTATAATAAATATATGAAATGAAATGAAATTTAACGCGGTCGGCCTCCGTAGTGATGATATGACGGCCGTAGCACATTCACACACATTTGTCAGGCTGCTGGAGGAAGTGCTGGACGCTGTTTCCTCATTAGAACATTTATTATATCAAAGATTCAACGTCCATTTGACGAGAGTGTCTCCCCCAGATGTCCACTCGGCCTTCCAGTGTCTTAGAAGGACTTTATGTAGGACGTGTTCAGGTCACATGACAGGTCACACACAGGTTTGAGACGTGGCCAGATTAAAGGTTAAAGGGTGGATAACGTCACATTCCTTTCAAAGTTTACTCTATCTTTGCACTCAAATGGAAATCATCAACCCTTTGTGTTGGCTCATCAACGGTGATTCATTTGACCAGAACCTGATTCCAGTCCCAAGTCCGTAGATACTCCACTTCCCAGGCCTGACGCCAGCGATGGCTGATCACCGAGGCGGAGAAGAGAAGGTGGCCATGTGTTGTTTCAGAGAAAGCACACACGTGATATCCTATTGCAGCATGTGTTGACTTTTGAAAGGTGGAACCACAACCCTTAGTCTCGCCTTGCCTGTCTCACTGTGACTCAGACAACCTGGGGGGGGGGGTGAGATAAGTCTCATTTTGTGTATCACGGTACTCTGTCACTGATGATTTTAATGGGAATCTGAACCCGGTAGCACCGACGTAACTCGGTCGGTCCTTTAAAAACACAGAGTTTAAACATAAGAATCCACATGCTTTCATACATGGCGTGTTTTCTTCGTCTGCAGACAGTTTTACAGTTTGTGGACTGGTGAGACACTCCAGATGAAATGTATGTATGCTGATAAAATTATTTTCTCATGATATGTCTGTGTAAAGTCACAGAAACAGCTGCATCTCTCAGTTTGACACAATGTAAAGAATAAGTAGGAAGAAAGGGGTTAACAGGGGCCGGAGAGTTTATGCAACCTCAACTTAGAAAGCTATGTGTATACATGTATAACAGACAAGTCAGTTGACTTAATCATGAGTCTCTTCTACATACCGCGCTGACTTCCATCAGCAGGAAACAGAGAGTGAACAACATTTGAATATTAAGTATCAATCATCTCTCTGCAGGTTCTTTATGTTTTTTACTTTAAAGAGTAATCTCTTGTGTGAGGTTTATGGGATGGTTATTGTCAATTTGGATTAGATAACACACGCTTAAGTTTTATTTATGTTTTTTGGTGCAATTTTCATTAATTGGATGGGGCATCATCGAGAACTGGTTCCAACTGGGATCCGGTTCAGAAACGAAGATACTAAGAGTAGAGTAGAGTAGTAGAAGTGCTCGTTGTGCAGTAGCAACGGCAGAAGTATTGGAACACAAGTTCCCCCGTTGGATTTCTGCCCAGTCAGGTAGAAAGAGGAAGTTAAAGGAACACAGACGGTTTCTAAGAAAAGGGCTTCACTGAGTCTCGCCACACGGAACTCAGAGCTCCAGCTGTCCTCTTGAGTTCTTTATTAATACCAAAACCAACGCATACTACATAAATAACATGAAGGGGTTTAGTTCAGATAAATATAATAATAATGATGTTTACTTTATTAATCACTCTGTTGTTACTACACACAGGCCTGAACTACACACACGCTCAGTACCTTTACACTAATGGAGAGATGTTGGAGTGTGTGTGTGTGGAGGGGGGGGGGGGGGCAGCCTATGGAAAGGTGCCCCAGGTGAACTGGCACTTCTCCAGCTACCAGTCCCCCCCCATACTTTGGTCCGTATGTGGACTTGAACGAGGTTCCCAACCCAACCCCCTACGGACTGAGCTACTGCCCCCTTAAATAAACCGGCTCTGGTGTCAGACGACAGTAAAGACATGACCCCACCTTCACGGTTCAGACGTTCACACACTGCCGACAGTTTGCCAACTGGTCCCCAAACTGAAGATTACACAAAAAGGATATAGTCTTTTTTTTAAAGATTATTTTTTGGGGCTTTTGAGCCTCCAATCCTCGACGGGACAGCTTGGCGAGAAACGGAAGACAAACAGGAAATCGTCACAGGTCGGACTCGAACCCTGGACCTCTGCGCCGAGGCTCAAACCCCCCAGCACACACGCGCCTGCTGTACCACTGAACCAACCCGGGCACAAGAAGGACCTAATCTTAAAACCGCCTCCTGTTTATAATACTAACTACATTGCTTTAGATCAGATTAGATGCTACTTTACTCACCTCACAGTGGGGAAATGTCCTTGTTACAGCAGCATTCTCTACAATAAAAGCAAAACAAACCAACAAGTAAACACAAGAAAAACAGGCGAACAGCAGACAATGTGCAGAAGGCAGACTGAAGTAAAGTAAAGTGACTTTAACGGCCAATCAGGGATGGTTATGTCATTTAAAATGTTCATAATGTCTAACATGTCTGGAATATCCCACATGTCTTAATCGTAAATTGCTAAATTTGGAAAAAGGCCTTATCCAGAATATCCAAACGAAGATGCTGTTTACATAACCTGTATTAAATTCAGAATATATTTGGAGTAATAGCGGAAAAGTGGTGTGCATGTAACAGATGAAGGGAGTCTTCCTACAACACAACACACAAACCCAGGAAGGAGTTAACAGCAACTACATTCCTTTTTCATTATTAATTATAATTTTGGTCAATAAACCCAGCAGTCCAAAAGAAAACCATGAACATTTCCCAGGGCCCAACATGACGTGCTGATCCGACTTGTTTTGTTCCTCCAGTCGAGAAAAGACCAAATATTTGAATTTCAGAGACACAAAACCAAGAAAGCAGCAAATCCTCATCATTTCGAAGCTGTCATCTGACTTCTTGCTTAATTTACTGTTGTCCAACACGAGAGTCTAATCACTCATAAACCACCATGACAGTATGGTTCTGTGGTAGAAATGCAATGGCAACCCCCCCCCCCCCCCCCCCCCCCCCCCCCCCCCCCCCCCCCCCCCCCCCCGCAATACTGCTCAATATTACCCAATGACTACATGAATGCCATCCTGCGTGTATAAAATGAGTGCCAGGGACCGGTAGGTACACATCTGTCCATCACCTGATCCTGTCTGTCTGCTCCGATCCAGAGAAGTCTTCGGTCTTTGTTTTCAGTCCGCGGAAAGGTAAGAATTTAATATTTCAACCTCATTTAATTGTGAACAAGGGAAAGAAACTACAACTGCGATCCAGTTTAACAGCTGCCATTTTGTCTGATTTCAGGATGAAGTGTATTGCGGTCTTCCTCGTGTTGTCCATGGTCCTCCTCATGGCTGAACCTGGAGAGTGTTTCTGGGAATGGCTTGGTAAATAACACACATATCTAGAAAACACACACTCATGTTGCTGATAACTGCTGATAAGTTCTACTTAAATAACTACATGAAAAATATCATGCAATGAAGGTTTTCACCCTTTAATATCCAGTGTGTTCATACTGAATGTACTACTCTGACGGTTCTTTACTTCAAACAGTAATGAGGTGGTGATACTCGTAGCTCTACTTTCCACCGGCGCACCGCTAAAAGCACGCTGCAGCTCTACTTTCACACGAGTATTCAGCTAAAAACACGCTGCAGCTCTACTTTCACACGAGTATTCAGCTAAAAACACGCTGCAGCTCTATTTTCACACGAGTATTCAGCTAAAAACACGCTGCAGCTCTACTTTCACACGAGTATTCAGCTAAAAACACGCTGCAGCTCTACTTTCACACGAGTATTCAGCTAAAAACACGCTGCAGCTCTATTTTCACACGAGTATTCAGCTAAAAACACGCTGCAGCTCTATTTTCACACGAGTATTCAGCTAAAAACACGCTGCAGCTCTATTTTCACACGAGTATTCAGCTAAAAACACCCTGCAGCTCTACTTTCATACGAGTATTCAGTCAATTTACCAAAAGACATGTCTCCTCTGCACCACCATAGACGAGGAGAGATTTGTCTGGAGGAGGAAAAACATAATCAGAGACCCCAGATCCTGTTCATTAGGACAACACGAGAGATAAATAAAACTAAATGGAATTGAACCGCAGCAGTGGAAGACCGGGTTCCTGGTTTTCTGTGACGTGTGACAGGAAGTAGAGTCCAGATGTAATGTAATCGTCTTTTTGCTTGTCTGTTTCGTTTAGCCGGCCATGTGATCAATGGGTAAGGATAATACAATCAAACCAATATATCCTAATATGACTACAAACACCTCTCTTCTCCCGTTGTGTTCTGCTGCTGAATCTTCTCTCCCTGCACCAGGATCACGAAAGGAAAGGTGAAGGACCAGCAGGAGCTGCTAATCCAGCTGGACAAACGTTCAGCTGACTACAACCCTGGCCCCCCCCCACCCCCGGGGCCCCCGAGTTTTCACTAGACTGAAGCCCCCCTGAAGATATGATGATGATGATGATGATGATGAAAACACATTCTGCTTCTTGCTCTTTCTTATGCTGTAAGAAAAGAAAGGTTCAACTGCAGCACTCTTTAGTTCATTTGGTAGAATGTGAGTCCTTCTGAATAAATCTGCATTAAAAAAACATAACATATTTTTCTGTTGTCTTATTTAAATATTGAATTTTTAATGCTAAAGTTGTAAGAGTTATTGGCTATAAGGTAGTGATGGGAGGAGGAAGCCCCGTGTGAACAGACCGGTTTTTAGGTTAACCCTCATGTTGTCCTTGGGACAAATTAAACCGTTTTCAGGTAATTGTTTTTTTCTGTCACAAAAAATGGGCCGTGGAAAAAAGAGCTGAAAATGTCTACATTAAAAATATCAAAAAACTTGGAAGAAACACCCAAAAAAGCACCCACAATGTTGAAAAAGTGATAAAAATGTTGAAAAAAAGATACAAAAAACATTGTTTTTTCATGGTTGACGGGTTAACGAGGGTTAAGAATAGATCAATTACTGAACCTCTCTCTCCCAAATTCTTATAGTCTATGGTTGCTCTTCCTGCAATGAAACATAAACAAAGACTATCTGAATCCACCAATCAGTGGGCACCAGAACACCTAGACCCGTTGGTTCTGACTCCCAGCTACTGGACCTGTACAGACTACATGCAGCGGGCTGCCTTTAGGCTGGACCTTTCAGTCAGGTTAGTTTTGAGGCATGTCTGCTTCATTGTGACAGTAACATCCTCTCAGAGAAAAGGGGGACAGAGGGGGATTGAGCCGGGCCAGACTCGAACCCGGGCTGCTGCGGTAAGGACTCAATCTCCTTGGTCCGCTCTCTCCCCGACGAGATGTGAGGTGACAACATGTAATAAATGTTGATGATTTATCATAAAATAACTTAAAAAACAAGGGAAATAAGAAAATGAGCACACACGGAGTACACGAGTAACATGCATCTGAGCGTGTAGTGATGTCCGACGGACCCTGAACCAGAACCCTGAACCAGAACCAGAACCAGAACCAGAATCAGAATCAGAATCAGCTTTATTGACCAGGTATGAAGACACATACGAGGAATTTTCCTTTGGAGCATAGTTGCTCACAATGTGCTTACACATCCAACACAAACAATATATACACACTAATATATACACACTAGTATATACACACTAGTATATACACACTAGTATATACACACTAGTACAGGGGTCTTCAACGTTTTCCAGGCCAAGGACCCCCAAACTGATGGCAAGATGCAGCGGGGACCCCCTAATTATATATATTGTATAACATTGTGTTATATCAAACTGGCTTGAAAGAGCTCCTGTGTGTCGCTGAATGTGTGCGTTGATGACTGAAAGACATCTTCTGCCTCCATTTATCTGTTAACTACAGTGTGTTGAAGTCATGTTAATGTGTATTTAAAGACATTTCAATTAGTGGAAAAAATTGCAGGGGGGGGAATATAAAAAAAGTCTAATCAACCAAAACTTTCGCGACCCCCATGCAGTACCTCCGCGGACCCCCTAGGGGTCGCGGACCCCCTGTTGAAGACCTCTGCATTAGTATATACACACTAGTATATACACACTAGTATATACACACTCTAAACAGAAACAATGTAGAGAGATGAGTGCAATGAAGAGTCCAATATCAATGATGAATAAATAATGGATGATAAGTGAGATATGAGAATGAGAATGATGAATAAATACTAAATAAATGGAATAATAGTGGAACCAGTAAACGATGCTGTTGACAGCTCTACACTGTAGAAGCCTACCAGAGGACCCCCCAAAAGGGCTTAAAATGTCCCTCAGGAGCTCCTGAAACAACGCCCCCGGACTAAAGAAAGAAGGAAATAAAACCAACGTTGATTTAGTGTGATAAACTGCATCCTGCGAAGGTGTTTACGAGCTGCAGCGCGGTAAAGATCACTGTTTGGCGTGTGAACGTGCGTTTGTGTGCACATGAACGTAATGGGGGTCAGACCGTTTGAATGGGTCGGATACAGCTGTAAAGATTAGCATTGATATCCATAATTTACAGGTGCTGAAGTTTGTCAGATGCTGGGTTATCAGTCAGTAAAAGCACCACATCTGACGGGATTTGTGCCCCCCTTCATGCTGGTCTTCGCTGGGATGAGAGTAGAAGAGCTTGCTGTATGAGCAGCAGTGGCAGGAGGATTAAAAGCCGTGGTCCAGTACGGTGTTCCACTCTTTTATCTTGAAATCCCCAGTTACAAGGTCCTCATTGTGTTTCTGCACTGCTGTTAGAAAGGGGGGAGTTGGAGTTGGAGTTGCACAAACACTCGTTTTCGAAGGAAAAAGAAGTGAACCTCGTCATTCTGAATCACACAGTAATCACTCATGCACTTGGGCTAAAAGAGGGGAGACATGACAGAATGGAGCCCTTGTGCGCCCTTCCTGTGGGTTTGAGGTTGAACAAAAACATCAACATTTAAAAATAAATGCATTGACTCTGACGACCCCCCTAGGGGTCCCGGACCGGCTGCTGAGGATCCCTTCTGTAAGGTGCTGTATGGAAGACTTTGGAGATAATAACAGGATGGGGGGGGGGGAGATGATTGAAATGTAGGAAATGAAAAACTGTGTTTACATGAATGTGTGATTTGTGTTTTAAATATGTGTTTTTGAGAATAAACACAATACTTTAAAGAAAAGGGAGGCGAGGAGACACCAGGTGATCCCTGAATACATGCAGTAGCTGCTTAATCAAACCGTCTTTCCTTAACCTTTGGGTTGTTATGTTTTTTTCCAACATTATTTGATATTTCTAATGTTGACATTTTCAGCGCTTATGTCGAAGATCCATTTTTTTTTTGATAAAAAAAGTGAAAATAGGTCAAATTTGACCCGAGGGCAACATGAGGGTTAACGTGTCATTAATGAAAAGAAAAAAATCAGAACTACAGTGTTGACTCCTTGATGCTAAGTTAAGGAGAAATATCTAGTACTGAGTTATTTGGCAGTTTTTACTACTTTTTGTACTTACTACTTGTCTTTACTACTCTACCATAAGTTAAGAAACTCCATCTTGGCTCACTTGATGTCCTTTAGTACTGAAGACACAGACGTGGTAGTACTACAGCATGAAGACTGGTATGCATCACCAGAGCCTTAGCACAGCACAGCCCAGGCAGGAGAAAACTAAATGTTCAAAAAGGTTTTATTTGCTTACATTTTGGCAAATTGTCACCATAAAAGCATGCATGAATTACTTATTTGCATTTCCTTTTTGCCTTCACGTGCAGACAACTATCGCTGGATAACTTTGATACTGAAGAAATCATTTTCAAGCTCAGGGGTTATAAGCAGAAAATGTCCCTACGGTTGCAAAGCAGATTAATAGACGTTTATGTGAGATCCGATGTTGTGATATAACCTAATATTCGGAAGAAGTTCGGCCCATTGAATCTAAAGGTAAGAGTACCCAGCCCGGGTTCAGATCAGACCGAGAGAAGAAGTGTGAATGTTGAATGCTGCTGCTGTTCTGTTGGGCCAAATCACAAAACATAACTTCCATGTTTTCTTGTTTTTTTCAAATACACCAGCATGAACATGTCCTCTTCACCTGAAGAACTGAGCATCTTGAAGAATGCAAGAATTAAAGGGGTAGGAGTACATAAGTTGTACTTCTTCCTACTCCTTTTCGCACATGTGATAGAGGTTAATACAGGAGGGAAGGGACCTTGTTTGTTGTTTTTCTCTCCAATGTTGTTAAACATTGTTTTATTGTTTTTCTTTTATTTGTATACACTTTCTCTTACATGTTCAAAATAAAGATATAACAACAATAACAACAACAACCTCAAACAACGTCTTTGCGTAGTAAAGAGAAATTAGAATAAAGAGAAATTAGAATAAAGAGAAATTAGAATAAAGAGAAATTAAAATAAAGAGAAATTAAAATAAAGAGAAATTAGAATAAAGAGAAATTAGAATAAAGAGAAATTAAAATAAAGAGAAATTAGAAGAAAGAGAAATTAGAATAAAGAGAAATTAGAATATAGAAAAATTAAAATAAAGAGAAATTAGAATAAAGAGAAATTAGAATAAAGAGAAATTAAAATAAAGAGAAATTAGAATAAAGAGAAATTAAAATAAAGATAAATTAAAATAAAGAGAAATTAAAATAAAGAGAAATTAGAAGAAAGAGAAATTAGAATAAAGAGAAATTAGAATAAAGAGAAATTAGAATAAAGAGAATCTAAAATAAAGAGAAATTAGAAGAAAGAGAAATTAGAATAAAGAGAAATTCCCCGAAACTAAATAAAAACAAACACTCTTCATCTAAAGGAACCAAACGAAGATCTTTAGGATTATCATCTCTGTGCACGAGGACATGAGCATGCTTTCTACGCTGCAGCGCCAGACGGTGACCATCAGATCTTTGTCACGGTTTCCTATCTTTGGTGGTCTCAGAAAGTGCTCCGTCGGGCCTCCTTTACCAACGCTGTGGTCCTGGGACTCTACCAGTCACTGTGGTACTGGTCCCGTGGCACCAGTGGTGCAGCGTCTTTCAAAACAGGGCCCAAACAATGAGTAAGGGACTACAACCCTTAATATAAGAAGAGACGCGTATTCATCAATCACGACGTGTAGATCTCACCCTCCTCGATAACAGCTTGTTGACTTTCACCCTCAGGCAGGGAAAAGAAGTAAGTAGCTCATCTTCTTTCATTCATGCTTTGGGAATATTAACATTTTTACTTTTTTAAAAAGAACTCCACGACACAGGAAGTGGAAACATTTAAGCCGTCTGACACTGCCAGTTCCAAGCTCATTGAACATCAAACATGTAAATGTGTGTATTTATATATCTTTTCCAGTCTCAACGACTACTCAAAGCGCTTTTACATCTACAGGAAACATTCACCATTCACACACATTCATACACTGTGGCTGGGGCTGCTCATCAGATACACACACACACACATCTACACACCTGCTCATCAGATACACACACACACACATCTACACACCTGCTCATCAAATACACACTCACACACATCTACACACCTGCTCCTCAGGTACACACTCACACACATCTACACACCTGCTCATCAGATACACACTCACACACATCTAAGACACACACTCACACACATCTACACACCTGCTCATCAGATACACACTCACACACATCTACACACCTGCTCATCAGATACACACTCACACATTCACAACAACTCGGGGTTCAGTGTCTTGCCCGAGGACACTTCGACATGTGACTGCAGGGGCGGGGATCGAACCACCAACCTTCTGATTGGCAGGTAACCGCTCTACCACTGAGCCACAGCCGCCCATAAAACACGTAAAAGATGCCAACTACACTTATCATTTTCACATGTGTGCTGGTCGGCTCGCCACCTCCCGCCTGATCCCGCCATGGGGCTCCAACATGAAAAACACCATAACAATCTTTAAAAAACTAACCAATCTATGGCTGAATCTCGCTAGTTCAGAGATCTTCAAAAGGGGGGTCGTGACCCCCTAGGGGGTCCTCAGACTCACTGCAGGGGGCCGCTAAATTCATAAAAAAATATTTGTTTAGAAAGTTTCTTTTTTCAAAAATGAAAAATGTCTAAAAATATACATTGTTGTGAATCTTACACATTACATAATACCAAAAAATAACTTGGCCTTTTTGTTAAAAAACAAATGACGCATTAAAGATAAGCTTACTAACGGGAAGGTAGCCACTGTGGTAGCTATACAATAAGCTTAAAGATTCACTGTGCCTTCCACATCTATGTTTACCATTACAACACGATGTATACATAATATCAATTTTTATTCATCCATTTGGCTCACTTTAATGTGCAACTCATTGTTTACAAAATACGGGGGTCCCTACTCTGTTTCTCTTTGAGCTGAGGGGTCCCTGGCCTAAAACACGTTGAAGACCCCTGCTCTAGCCTACATTAGGTGCGTTGCGTGTCGACCTAAGGTAGATGCTGAAGTGTAGTCACTATTAAAACTATTTAGACGGTGAGCTTATGGAAAATTAAAGAGTGATTTGGGATAAATATGCATTGTAATGCAGCAAAACATCTCTTCTTAACCAAGGACAAAAACACAACACCATTTTTAATTTAAATTATTATCGCTTTTTTGACATTTTTTGTCACTTTTTCAATGCTGTGGGTGCTTTTTTTTGTTTTGTTTTTTATATTTCTTTGATTTTCAGTGCTTATTTCAAAGGCCCGTTTTTTGTGATAAAAAAACAACAACTTAAAACGGGGCAAATTTGACCCGAGGACAACGTGAAGGTTGAAAGAATAAAATTTGTAAGAATGTATTTTTAACTTTTTTTGTGTGAAAACCAAAGGTAAACAAAATATGACTCCCAGCAGAGCATGGTTGTGTTCATACTCTCACTTTCAGACTTTCTTGGTTGTAAAATGAAGTATTTGGGTGACATCCTAACAGTCACTCCCCATCTGATTGACCCGAGGTTCAGAGTCCCCCTTATGGGACTACTGGTACCGCTGTCTTGTTTAATTAATGGACCATGAGTCTAAAAATAAAGGCTATCTATCTATCCATCTATCTATCTATCTATCTCACTCTCTCTCTCTCTCTCTCTCTCTCTCTCTATCTCTCTATCCATCTCTCTCTCTCTCTCTCTCTCTCTATCTCTCTCTCTCTCTCTCTCTCTATCTCTCTCTCTCTCTCTCTCTCTCTCTCTCTCTCTCTCTCTCTATCTATCTATCCTTTAAAACATCTGAAGGAGGAGTTTAATGAATGTTTAAACAATGTCTTATTTGCATTATTTACTTTAAAGTATGTCATGTAGTCGTAGTGTTTTTCATCCTGTGATGTGTGAAATAATGTAAATAACGTAAGGAATTATTCCAAATAACTACTTATTCATCCTGCAGGGCGACCCATGAGGACTCGTGGTTGATGCTTGTATATTTGACTGCTCTTGCTGTGTTACAGAGATATAGTTAGAGCTGAACTCAGTCCCCCCCCACCCACCAGATACCCCGGCGGGGGGGTTCGCTGGATGACAGAGCAGCGAGTGCTGGAACATGCGTCTGACCAGCGGGAATCTGAAAGAGCCTTTCTGCTCACTTAAATACATTTTTTCTGCTCTTTAACATACAAAAGTACATACATATAAAAGTATATACTCACTGGGCAATTACTGGAACAAATATAACACAAAACCTGCATTGTAATATGTAAACAGTAGTATTATGATAAGGTAGTATGTTGTTGCTTTACTACATGGTGATAAGGAATAACAACAACACAGAAAGAAGTGTACACAAATATGTAAATATTCCTGCATTAATAAAGAAAATATTCATGTACCAGTCACATGTTTATACATATTGTATCCCAGCATGTTATGTAAAACATGTAATAAAATAAATACAAGGATAATAATAATAATAAAAGCAATGAAAGGAGTGAGCTCTGTGTCTCTTTCTGCTTCCTGTTTTTTAAACACTGCATACATAATAAGCCTTTGTGGTGCCATTTTGACCAATGCTGTTGTATTGGCATTTCATCCGTTTCGAGTTACGAGTAAGGGTATTTATCCCCCGCTATAAAAGGTGTGGTGCGCATGGACCAACCGACAGAGCTTGGTTAGGCCTCTTTCATTACAGACCTTTGACTTTAAAACTCGGTTTGTGGAAAAACGTGAGTATCTCCTTCATTCATTTATTTAAGTATTAGTGTCCATTCATACAGTAATTCCAAAGCCTAGACATTTGTGGCGTGGTTGGTGTTTCAGGATGAAGTGCATCACGCTCTTCCTGGTGTTGGCGCTGGTCGTGCTCATGGCTGAACCCGGGGAGTGTATTTGGGGGATGCTGGTTCATGGAGCCCTTCATGGTACTCCCATTAAATCAATTGGCCTTTTACTGATAATGCACATTAATTTTTACTTCTGGTAACTAATAATATTCTTGACGTGACGCAAGTCACACATGCTCAGGTGTAACTAATCATCATATAGATGTATGACACATGCATATATAATAATGAAAAACGTCAAATTTCGGACTAAGATAAATATAAGTCAGTCAAATATGAAGTTATATGAACATTTGATCTGTGTCTTGCACAGCTGCTTTGTGTTAAAGAAAATAAAAGTACTTTTTAGAAGTTTTTTGTTAAATATAGAAACGCGTTTTTGTATATTAAGAAAACATTGATATCTCTAAAGAAAAGGTATTGCACTATTATAAAGCTGTATGTAGAAGACACAACTCTATGTAAGAGAATGATTAATAACTTAATGCAAATATTACCAAGACTACTGAGAATAATGTACTGTTTGTTTTATTTTTTCTTGTCTGTCTTATATAGTCGGCAGGGTGCTACACGGGTGAGGATCCTTTTATAATAATTCATATATAACTGCTCTTGTTGCATTAGTTGATATTCTTATGAAAGAGGATTGGGACATGTGAAAATATGTACATGAGTTCAAAGTTCTTTTAAGACTAAAACAATTATTTGTAAGATTAAAAAAAAAAGTAAGTCAGAATTAAGGCTTTATTTTCAGAATCCTGACTTTAACCCTTGTGTTGTCTTCACTCTCGGGACCCTCTCGTATCCCTCGGGTCAAAGTGACTTGTGACTTATTTCAGATAATAACATATAACATGTATGTTTAGGGAATGCATCAGTCTCTACTAGCACACACTTCAAAATGGAAGTGGGGTTGGTTTTTTGTCATAAGGTTATAATTCACATTAAAAATCCACCATGGAAAAACATAAGTAATCATTTCAAGAATAATTTTCTGAATTGAGTCTGGAATACATCTTTATCACAGAAAATTAGGTAAGGCCGTTGATTTCAGGTAGAAAAAATCTAACTTGTACCATATTTCTTCTTCAAAAAATTTGAAATGAGTCAATTTGACCCGGATACCATCCAAGGGTTAAAGTCCAAACTCAAGACATTTTTTCACATGTGACCCTAATCCTGTTTTGTATATTGTTGAGCTGAAGTCTCCAAAACCTTCTCCCCCCTCGACAGTCTTTTCAACGGGGGGAACAATGGGCCCGCGCTGCAGGACTTGGACCAGCAGGCGTTCAAGCGAGAGAGAGCGTTTGCCTGATTCTACGACGGTCCTTCTGAATAAGATGATGAATGATGCTTCTTGTTCTTTAACATACACAATTATTGCCTCACTGCCATTGCTTAAAAATATTTTGACAAAGACCTAATTAAAAATGTCGAATAAATCTGCAAACTGTAATGCAAAAACATGTCTCCCTTCTCTTATTTAAAGGAAACGTAGTTCGGAAATGATGCGGGTTTGTCGCCTATGTGTATAAAGTAGTTGAAATTCTTTTTGTTAGCATTCTGACACACTGCAAAGGATTAAAGAGTACAGAATATACAGAATAAGGATTCAGGAGAAAAAAACCTTCTACACACAGAGTACACAGTTCTATTAGAGTATATCAGGAGGATACCGTGCTATTTTAATTATGTGTAATGTGTAATGTTTTAATTGAGCTTCACAACTGAAGGGGGGGTTCATAGTACTATTAGAGAAGTCTTAAGTTGAGATATTAAATTCACATGTCTGTTTGTTTACTTGGGAAATATGGACTCCAAACTATCAAAAAATGACAGATACGCTATAACCCTTGTGCTGTCTTCCCCTCAACCATGAAAAAAAAAAAAGTTCAACATTAATATCGCATTTTCCAACATTTTTGTTACTTTTTAAATGTGGGTGGGGTTTTTGATATTTTTAATGTTGACATTTTCAGCACTTATTTCATCGGCCCATTTTTTGTGACATAAGAAATGAACTGAAAACTGGTCAGTTTGACCCAAGGACAACAAGTGAAAAGGCCATAACAAGGCTCCTCCCACTTCTGACCAATGGGTAGTTATGATAAAAACATTTAATGTATGGCATCAAGTCAAAGACTGCAAAAGTACAATGGTGATGCCCTAACCCTAACCCTAACCCTAACCCCCTAACCCTCAAACCTGTTTTGTTTGAGAAAATAACAAAAAACTACAAAAATCCGCAGAAGATTTACTTGGTGCACATCCTAATGACAGTAAAACTAAAACTATTAAAAAGTTTTACGTGTCTTAACTCTTCAGAAATAAAACTTTAGAAAACCTTTTCAACCAGACTCCATTTTAAAACAGGACTTTTAGCGAGTATCGAGCCAACAGTGAAGAGTCTCATCATAGGTGTTTCTGTCAGAACTTGTTGCTATGGTTTTTTGGCAACTTCATGAAAACCGCGTGGCAAATCTCCGAAAAAAGTCATAGCCCACCTTTCCCGATCATTACACACATTTTGATGTATTTTGTGTGCGCGTGTTGGCAACGCTCGGAGACTAGTAGCTGGACAAAAAGAAATGGCGGAATAACAATAATAGGTATGAGAAACAAAATTAGAGTTAAAGTGATGATGTTGAAAACTGGGCATATGTTTATTCCCCAATCTACTGTCCTATGAATGAAGAGATATGAGAAAGCTAAGAAATTATATTAGTTAGATATAACTGTGTATATCTAAAAAACTAAATTGACAAAACATGCTCAGTATACATTGTAAAATAACAATATACGATGAATGATTAACACAGAAAATGACATATACAATGTAGAAAAATTGCTTACAAATGTGCCAGTATGTCATAAAATTGACAAGATTTGTTTTCGTATTGTGTGCAAAGCACAGTCAATAAAGTACCGTAGTATTGTGTGCAAAGCTCCAGTCAATAAAGTACCGTAGTATTGTGTGCAAAGGGCCAGTCAATAAAGTACCGTAGTATTGTGTGCAAAGGGCCAGTCAACAAAGTACCGTAGTATTGTGTGCAAAGGGCCAGTCAATAAGGTACCGTAGTATTGTGTGCAAAGGGCCAGTCAACAAAGTACCGTAGTATTGTGTGCAAAGGGCCAGTCAATAAAGTACCGTAGTATTGTGTGCAAAGCGCCAGTCAATAAAGTACCGTAGTATTGTGTGCAAAGCGCCAGTCAACTTAACTACACGCTTTAATGGTCCCATAAAAAACAGTGAAAACCGGACATTTTAACACTTGTCACTGACACTTTATGCTAATTTTTTTTTAGCCTACGGTTTTTATTTTATTGTTTTTATTACTATTATATCATTAGTGTTATCTTTATACTGTCCTCTTTTTCTCTCTATACTGTATTCTTCTTGCTAAAAACAGACGCTGGAAATTTCAATTTCCCAAGTCATCCCAAAAGGATTAATAAAGAGAAGTCTACGTCTAATTTTTATGAATTTAGGGACCATATGGGGTTGGACTGTTGAGGTTAAGATTTTATCCTGTTGTTTTGGGGATTGAACCAACGACCACCCGGGTACAAGCTCTCTTCTCTAACCTTTAGGTCCCCACTGCCCCATCACACAGAAAACCTCTGGAGATGGCAGGACTCTGACTGGGAGCTGATGTCCGTGGTGTAGACCCAGACTGCTCTATGCCTCCTTCACATGGCATACAACAGGTCCAGGGTCTTCTTCTCTTTGCTTGGGCAGCTCACATACTGTAACAAGATTAAAACCTCCTGATATTATGATCACTGCATTGGGGTTTTTTGTTATTTATGATTGTTTCCATAATTAAGCAGGCGTAATCATGAGGTAGTAGGTAGGTAGGTATTTTTGGGTGATAGGGAATTACAAAATACAGAAAGAAGTATAATATGTAGATATGCATGAATGCATATTTTACCTTCCTTTATTGCAAAACAACAGTGAGTAAGGGAATTTATCCTTTGCTATAAAAGGAGACATCCATTACCACACAGATACTAGGTCCCTGCTCCATTAGCCTTCCTTGATCACAGCTTTTTGACTTTCACTTAGTGAAAAGAAGTAAGTATCTCATCTTCATTCATTTATGCTGAGAATTAATAGATCATTGTGTAAGGTATTACTTTGCTTTTAGTCAAATTCGTGACACAGGCAGTCTACACATTTGAGGTTTGTTTGATTCTTGTTTTTCCAGGATGAAGTGCATCGTGCTCTTCCTTGTGTTGTCGCTGGTCGTCCTCATGGCTGAACCAGGAGAGGGTTTTTTGGGGATGCTTATTAGTGGAGCCATTCACGGTACTGCCATTAAATCAGTTGGTCTCTTTATGATACAGATGATTTAGGAGTTTTTTCTGCTAACTTTTTCTTGACGTGCACAGTTTGAAATGCTTAGGTCTAACTCATCATCAGATCTATGAATGCTTGTAAAACACACATATAAAGAATAGCCAAAGATTCTTAGTCTGGTTCAGGTTGCTTTGACACCTTTACCTCGTTTGCTCTGCTTTGAAACAAACTGTGGAGCATTTGGTTGAAGAGTCTGGTGGGAGAGTCTGGTCGGAGAGTCTGGTCAGAGAGTCTGGTCGGGGAGTCTGGTCGGGGAGTCTGGTGGGAGAGTCTGGTTGGTTCTGGTTGGAGAGTCTGGTGGGGGAGTCTGGTTGGAGAGTCTGGTGGGGGAGTCTGGTCGGAGTGCTGGATGATAACGTTAAGATCCATAAGCTATTCTGAGCAGACATCAACGGTCGTCTGTGTTACATCATCACCTCTCTCTACATCTTTTGCCTGTGTGCAGTACACTTGAGACCTAAGACCTTATACATCTGGTGTTGCTGAATTAGGGGGGGGGGCAGTAGCTCATGGTAGCAGTATCCAGCCATACGTAGAAGACACCCTACTGTATGTGAGAATATGCAGAATAACTTAATGTTTAATTAAACGGTCTTACAATGACTTATCTTTCTTTTCTTTTCTCTTGTCCGTTTCATGTAGCCGGACGGGCGATCCACAAGTAAGGAGAAATGTGCAATAATTCAATAATACAAAAAGCTGCTCTTGTTGCGTTAGTTGTTATATTCCTGAGCTGACGACTCCCCCCCCCCCCCTACCAGTCTAATCAGGAGAAGACACGGCGAGACCGAGGACCAAGCTATTGAACGGGTGCTGGAGCAAGAGAGAGCGTTTGCCTGAGTCTACGACGGTCCAACTGAATGAGCTACTCTGAATAAAAGACATGCTTCTTGCATAACTTGCATTACTTCTTAAGATAAAGAGGTTTCACTGCCATTTATTATATCAATTTCAATAAATTTGCTATCTGCAATGCAAAATACATGTTTTCCCTTGTCTTATTTGAAGGAAACATCTGAATAAATTAGGAAATGATGGTAACTTTGTGGCCTTGTGTATAAGGTAGTGACACTAGTTAGCATTTAGATTTTTTAAATACAGAAAAATATACAATATATACCAATATCTAATCAAAAGATATACACACATTCATGCATGTGAACAGTCACACTTGCATTCAAATTTTTATCCAGACATTGTACATAAAATATTTTAACCTTTCTATTCCATACTATAGCAATTTAACATTTTATTTACTTATTTATTCTATTCAACCACAATTTTACACAACTTTAGCATTTTATTCTAAATATTTCTCAGGGTAGAGGTTATAATTCAAAAAATATGGCGGTACATATTGCTGATTCTCACTTCTTGGGTTATGGACTGAACCTATTGTACGGAGTGTGTGTGTGTGTGTGTGTGTGTGTGTGTGTGTGTGTGTGTGTGTGTACTGTAGATAGCAAACTGAAATACACTGTAGGTGTGATTGAGGCCTTGCATAAAGGTTCCCATGGGTGTCTCTAGCTCGGTTTTGGGTCTTGCCGTCCAGCTGCTCAGCCTCGCTGTGTTGAAGACGTGACCCGACACCTGATAAGATCTGCACCCGTGTCCCAGTTAAACTAGCTAGTAACGCTGCAGCAACGATAACACTGACCATTTCCATTTCATTGCTTTTTTAAATGCCTTAGTCATGCTGTTTTTTCACACCATTTTACTGACAACACAAGAAGCAGTTTCTTCCTTTTCTAGAAACATCCAAGCTCGTGTAGTCAAAACACGGCTTCAAAGTTACTTCGAGCCACTTTAAGTACTACAGCTATTTAATGATATATGAGAAATAAGTTTGGTATTCATCATTTATTTTGGCATCAGTTTAATGTAACAAACGAGCACAGATGTGCCATATTCTGTATGTACTGACCTGGTTATGTAAAGATGTCTCTTTAGGTTGGAAACTGTAATAAATGTCGTGTTTGGATAGTAAATTGAAGAAACAACAATAGCAACATGACAAACAATATATTAGATAGAGAGGAATGTCTGCTATGGGTTGATCCCTCGACAAACACGACCCTAGCTCCACTTTTTACTTTTATTGGTCGGAAACCAAAATAAACAAGAAACAATGAGAATTATTTCAACCTTACACAATATGTTGAATAAATGAGTCTATGCGGGCTGTGGATTAGTTGTTTTAATGAGTGTGCAATCTAGCAATGATCAATATAATTGCATTTTCACATTACATTTTGTTCAGTTTGCAAAGTCTCCTCATAGATGGAAGTTGGCTTTTGAGTCTAACCACTCTCTGAAGTTATCAGATTAGAAACCAAAATTAGACTACTGAACATTAAGAAATGACGCAGCACTAATAAATGCCCTTAAGTGAGGAACTGACATCTGCCCCACCCACAAGTGGTGTATTTCCCTGTTGGGTACAAAGAATTACCATCAGCTGTGAATCCCACCGTTGGCAACTTCATTCTTTCTGACATCAATCCTTTGAATCTGACTTTCAGTCTGTGGGCAGGTAAAACTCTTCATTTCACTTGATTAAATCCAAAATCCTTGTTAGATGAATTAATTAAGTGATCGAAGAGATATGGGAGAGCTAAGAAATTAACTTAGAAGATGAGAGCTATTCTCATTATGGAAAAAAAACAAAAACCTGATGTAAACTTTGTGCATAATTTGCATAGTGTACATAGTAAAATAAGATGTGTTTTTGCTTTTCAGGATGAAGTGTGTCATGCTCTTCCTCGCGTTGACGCTGGTCGTCCTCATGGCCGAACCCGGGGACTGTTTCTTTAAATCTTTGTGGAAAGGAGCCCAGTCCGTGATCACGGGAGCCGGGCAGGGATGGAAAGGTAAATAACCAGCGTTCATATACTCATATATACTCTCATATACTCTTCTTTAGTCCGTCGTATAGATTACGCATGAATATCACATTTTCACCACTGACTGCATCAAACTACAAGTTCCACTAAGTCTTTAAGTCTTTAGTCGTCACATCTAAGCTGTAATTGCTGCAAAGCGCTAACTTTACACCAGGTAAAGAAAGCATTATTGTTGTAATAATTTACTGAAATATCAATAAATTGGCTGTCTATAACAAAAAGATATGGTGTTTAATTTTCATCTTTTGGTTTTTCCAGCCTACAGACATGACCTTAAAATGGAGAAGATGGCTCAAAGGTAAGCATGTCTGACTACTAGTTAATGTTAATACTAATGAGACAAATTAAAAAATAAATCCTCAAACCTAAAACATTACAACCATTTAGAGAAAGTGTCTCTTTAAGGTCTAGACCTGCTCTATCTGTAAATTATAGAGCGGTCTAGACCTGCTCTATCTGTAAATTATAGAGTGGTCTAGACCTGCTCTATCTGTAAATTATAGAGCGGTCTAGACCTGCTCTATCTGTAAATTATAGAGGGGTCTAGACCTGCTCTATCTGTAAATTATAGAGGGGTCTAGACCTGCTCTATCTTGACCATGTGTCACAGAACCGTAACCCTACCCACGACCTTTTCCTTAACTTATCAGCGTCATAAGGGGACGCCAATAGTCCCGACCAAGCGCGTTGAGATTAGACGCTAAAGGAGACTTTAGGAGACACCGGACCCAGAGTCCATATTTTACGAGCTGGGGCTGACAACGGGTTGATCTTTTGGACCTGCGACACATGATTAATTGATTCAATCTCATTTGTTGATTATGCATTTGATCATCAAAATGTTAGATATCAGTAAACACACCTATCACCTTTGTTTCCTCCAGCCAATTAGAAACTGAAGTATATTTCATTGACAAAGATATAATCAAAGAGATTAAAAAAGACTCATTTCCAAAAAGCTAGAATCAGTGAATTTATGTTATCTTTATTTTTTAAATGTGTGATTCCCTTCTGTAGAAGAGCGCAGTCCCAACCAGGAGGCGGAGAGGACAACAAGCCAGTAGAGCCAGACTTTGTGGTCTTTGACTGAGTCTGGTCCCTCTGAAGACATGTCTGAGCTACAGCCTTCTGCAAGAAACAAGGGCATGATCCAACAAAATGGCCGTCTCGAGTTAGCTATTCCCACTCTATTCCCATTCTATTCCCATTCTAGTCTATTCCTTTTTTATTCCTATTCTATTCCCGTTCTATTCCTGTTCTATTCCTATTGGAAAATTGCTAAATACGCTGATAAACAGCTGAATAAAGCTGAAATACCAAAAACATCATCCCTGCTTTGTGGTTTTATTAACCCTCATGTTGTCCTCATGTTGTCCTCATGTTGTCCTCATGTTGTCCTCAAATGGAAGTGTTTTTGAAATAGTATTGAGTAAAAGTTGACATATTCCAGTCTGTGACTATCGGGAAAATGACTGTCATCCAAAGCCTTTTTTTCCTAAAACCAAAGATATTTATTGTACTATAAAACAGCTGAGTCTCACATTTAAGGAGCTGAAACCATCAAATGTTTGTCATTGTCATTTTCAAAACAATTATTTATCCAAAATAATTACTAATTAATTTTCTGTAACATCCAAGAATGAAGGGATTGTTGCAGCTGTGTCCCAGAAGGCGGTGTACATCCACACAGCTGTTTCTGCATTGTTGTGGCTGATTTAGAGCTGGGCAATGTGGATAAAAAAAACAAATAGGTCCAACCATCGATGTCGATATTGTAGGGTTGAATATGGCGCTTTAACAACACATTAATAATAATAATATGGTAACAATGACTAAGGTAAGAAGTCTAGCGGTGACTATATTGGTGGTAATGGAAAAAAGTGACAAAAACACTGAAAACAGCAAGGAGCACGTGGGGAAAAGTGACAAAATGGCAAAACAGTGTCTTAAAAGTGTTCATTTTAACCCGGGAGGACAACACAAAGGTTAAATCCTTTAGGATGTATTAGCCAGTATGGACAGGAGAAACAGTTATGAATGTATTTATAAATGCATATCCTGTTTCGATGTACGTATGGGTACCTGATTATTGTTGTTAGACTTGAGAACCTATTCTTTACTGCTGCAGACTTGCATTTGTAAAACCAGTTCAGTTAGAGAAAGGTTTTGATCCCGCTGCATTTAAAACGCGTGTGTGACGGCCACATTCAGACTGTTTCTCCACGACTGTATCAAGAAAAAGTTGAATTCGTTACGAGGGTGTCTTCTCCTAACAGAAGAAAACATCTGTAGTCTGACCACTTTCTCACGTCTTCAAATCCCTGAAATTGTAGAAGTGGGATTGTAAGATTAGATCAACATCTCGTCGAGATAATGTGACATACATTGCAAAATACAATGAGAAATACAAGGTTCCCAAGTTCAAATGTCCTTATAAAAAGGACAGGCACCTCCCAGCTTAGGCTAAGATGTTCACATCACCCGTGAATCTGCTCCCTCGGCTCTCTCTCATCCTTCATTTTTAAGGTAAAAACTAAGATATATTCGTCCTGTAACTTTAATGAATGCAAACTGTGCATTCATCGTGCATATAGAGGTTAATCTCTGGCTATCTCATTCTGGATTTATTTCACTCCAGTGGCCATAGTTCTGTAAACATGATTGTTAATATTCTCCTTACTATGATTAATGGGAGCGCTCCATTCTGACTTCTGAGCAATTTGCACCATTTTGATATTTTGAGGTGTTTTGTGGATGGTAGTTTTAACTGTCTATAGATGAAAAGCATGCTGTTCCCTTCTTGCTAACGTCTACTCATGATACCTGC
Organism: Etheostoma cragini; assembly: GCF_013103735.1. Taxonomy (NCBI): domain Eukaryota; kingdom Metazoa; phylum Chordata; class Actinopteri; order Perciformes; family Percidae; genus Etheostoma; species Etheostoma cragini. The sequence goes on along the minus strand of NC_048424.1, from coordinate 179,764 downwards.
CTTAAGTGGTGTTATGAGACACTTTAACGATGATGAATGCAAAGACTTAGAAACATGTGAAGGGCTCTGTATATCCCGACTTGTTATTGTGTTGGAGGCATTACTGTAGTGAGTGAAGAGAGCTGATTTGGACCACTGGGATGTTTTTTTTTTTTTTTGCAGGATGAAGTGTTTCGTGATCTTTCTGGTGCTGACGCTGGTCGTCTTCGTGCCTGAACCCGGGCAGGGTCGGGGGTTTAAAGGGTTTCGTTCCGTTTGGACCAAAGGAAAAGGAGCGTGGAAAGGTAAATCTAAAGTTGAATAAGTTGAGAGTAACTTCAGACAGTCAGCTTAGGACAAAACCTTCAGAATGACACCGAACAACAAAGAACCTGGAGACACATTTTGGTTTTTGTTGTTGGTTATTTGGAGTTTTAAAGCTTAAGGGGAGCCGGTCCATGCAAAACCATCATTGAGTTTTTGGGTTATTTAATTCAATTTCAATTCAATTTTATTTATAGTGTCAATTCATAACAAGAGTTATCTCGAGACCCTTCACAGGTGGAGCAGGTCTAGACCAGAATTTACAAGGACTAGACCAGAATTTACAAGGACCCAACAGTACTACTATTAGAAGCAAAATTCACCAAGACCCGCCTTTAACTGGCACTGACTCATTAAGACCAAATACATCAATACCAGAGTCTGATATTAATCATTTACTAGTACTTCTTTAGAAGAGAGAGATCTGATGTTTAAGAGTCCACATTTAATTCTCCTATTCTTTTGCACTATTGCACTTGTGGTTTTAATTGTTATGAGGTTTTCATGCACAGCTCCTCTACTGTCTACCTTTGATTTAAATCATTTTTAATGGTCGGGGGGGCAGACACCATCACTATGTGGTAACTCCTGGAGTGGAGGATCAGAGAAGTGTGTTAGACCGGGACTCTGCCTCCTGGTCCCAAGTCTGGATTGTCAAGGATCAGGTCCACTAATAAATCTTTCCAGATTTCTAGAAATATCTATCTTCTGAAGCGTGTCTCCTTTCAGACTATTGGGAGAAAAACATCCCAAATACACATGTAGGTGTTTATTTTACTACTCTTTGTCTAGAGGAGAGTTCCTAAAACATCTTAGTCCATCCTACTACATGTTTTATGTCTATATGGAGTCTGTGGACCAGATGGAGTGCAGTAGAGACCTGAATCAATAAGTGAGAGTACAGAAATCCTGTTTTCCAAGGGCAGAAGGGCTCTGACAAGGTGTTCTCACAGATGTAATCACAGTTTTTATGGAGGATTTTATTTGGTTTTAATGTCATTGCAACATCAACTGGCGCAATAAACAAGTTTTTTATAAAGCTACGAAGAGTTAAGCGCTGTAATTTGGAAGCGTTACTGTTGCCCCCCCCCCCCCGCTGTAGGGAGGGGGTTGGTTAAAACCGAGGTCCCTTCCCTGGGGAAGCAAGAGATTTTCCTCCAGGAATATATATTTAAATTTTTAAAATTGTATAAAATATTACCTATGACGTCGTTTTAATGTTATTTTATCCTTTTATCTCCTCGTCTGCCTAGCAACCAGAACTCACCGCCACGCGCTGATGTCGACAGCAAAGTAAGGACTCAAGAGGAGCGCTTACTCTAATTTGGACTTATATTTTTTATCGATTGAATTTAAATGAGTTTCTCTGGATTTTACTAACTCAAATCTGTATCTAAATTCCTTTTTTTGACCTAGGTTTGGGATAAAACAATACCGAGACCTGAAGGCACAACGAGAAGACTCTCAGGGCTGAGACCTCATGAAGAGAGGATGATTCAAGCAGCCCCGTCGCGGGGGGGGGGGGGGGGGGGGGGGATCAATGCCGCCCTAAATATGACGCTTAACACTCTAAAAACACAAGAACCAACTGGCTCAGCACACAAAGTGTAGTCTGAGGTTCGGCTCCAGATGGGTTCCTGAGATGGTAAACCATGAGATGATGCTTCTGGTATTGCTACGAACTGTGATGACGAATAAAACTGCAATACAAAAATATAGAGTATGCTTGTTTGTTTTTTTGGGGGGGGGGGGGGTTGTCTATCAATGTGGTAACTGTGTCCAATGCTCTAACTCGACCAATGCAACAGGAACTATTCCATCTCTTAACCCTTGCGTTGTCTTCCCGTCCACCGCATTATCGCTTTTTACAACATTTTTGGCACTTTTTAAATGTTGTGGGTGCTTATTTCGAAGGCCCATTTTTTGTGATAAAAAACTGAAAATTGGTCAAATTTGACCCGAGGACAACATGAAAGTTACTGTATTAATGCAATAGTAAAGACATAGTGTGTCTCATAAAGTGTCCCTATGTTGACAGGCTTTCATAGACCAAACAAAAACGTTGACTCAAACTCAGATAGATGAACACAAGACAGGAATCCGTCCCCAGATGAGGCATTACAGGGAGGCCAATCATTGCTCACTGAGGTTATGTAGCATTGAGAAAACCACACCCCCACTCATTGATGAACTCCTCTGCAGGGAAGCCCTTTCGATGCATACACTCAACACTCCAGAATTAAATGCAGAATTTAATTTAACTTGCATTCTCTAATGTCAAAGTAAAGCATTTAAGATGAATATACCTCTAATCCCATTGTATTGTGGACATTTTATGATGGTTGCCTATCAACGTTGTTTTTAATCACTTTTGACCCGTTTGTGGGCATTTCCCCTTTAATGACTGATAATGAGTGAGATGGGTGTGTGTACAGGTATCTCACCTGTTGAGTCTCATTAAGGGCTTCATCGCCCATTCTCTCCAAGGACTCTGATGAAGATGCAACCTGACATCGAAACGATCGCCACTCTTACCCGTTTCTATATGCACCATAAATAATAACATACAGAGTAAGAAGACTTCTGGGAATGGGCCTTTCTGACTGGAACAGTGTCGTGTCGTTCCATTCTGGGAGGAATTAACCCCGTTTTGATTGAACTTTGAGTTAACTTATCACATTTTTTTAAAACAAGGTTTTATGTACAGTAGTTCCTGTAAGAAAGTTCTTGGCATCCGTCACATGTTAATTAAATTCAATTCAATTCAATTTTATTTATAGTATCAATTCATAACAAGAGTTATCTCAAGACACTTTACAGATAGACCACACTCCAGAATCTACAAGGACCCAACAGTTCTAGTAGTCTCCTCCAGAGCAAGCAACAGTCTCTCTTAGATCCTTTCAGCGAGGCGTACCAACAGCGGCGCTACAAACATATAATAACAACGTTCATAAAATGTGTAAGCTGTTGACACAAACAAATCCGTAATAAAGACACCGTGGAGCTAACTTGCAGTAGTGGATGTTTGCCAACAGACAGAAATACAGCTGAATCACCGCTACGAAAACATGACTTGACATCCTGCAAACCTGCAAGTTGAATCATCTTATCATCCTTCTAGAGAACTTAACATTGCAAAATACAATGACAAACACAATGTTAGGGGGTTTAAAAGTGTGCCATGATTGCAAGTACTTGACAAATGGTGCAGTAGGCAAAGGGATCCGCATCACCGGCTGAATCTCACTGTGCTCTCTTTCCTCCTTTGGCTCGGACCTTTAATCAGGTATAATCTGTTTAATTCTTACTTTATTTAGTCTTTGGTATATGTGCCAAGCATCAGCACCACATGCTGTGAGTTGCAGCCATGCTATATTGTTGTATTGAATAATTGAATTGTTTTTGTGTGAGTGACAGCTGATGTGTTTTCAGGATGAAGTGTGTTATGATGTTCCTCGTGCTGGGGCTGGTCGTCCTCATGGCCGACCCCGGGGAGTGTCTCTTCCGCCGTCTGAAAGCCATGTGGAGGGGCGCCAAACAAGGATGGAGAGGTAAAGTCGTTGTGTGACCCCTGACTATCAACCGGGAGATGTATGGTATGTGCTAGGGTGACCTAACGTCCTCTTCGGCCAGAACATGTCCACTTTTTGCGTACTGTCCAGGGCGTTTGGGGATTATAAATTCATGAAAATGTCCAGTTTTCACTGTTTTTTATGGGACCATTAGCATTAAACGTGTACTTAAACTGACTTGCACTTTGCACAAAATACTACGGTACTTTGTTGCGTGATGTAATTCCCGAGAGGCTGCCTTATATATATTATATTTATTATATATTATGCTAGTACATATGTCTCAGTGTCTAATGAAGGAGATGGAGATCTCACAGCTCACATTGAAACCTGATCTTATTACACTGAAAAGGTTTTAAGGGACATTTAGTTGGAGCTGACACAGAATAGGTCATTTCCATTATGTCATATTTATTTATTTATTTATTTGAAAAGAGCCATTATTTTGTTAAAGGTTGTTACAGATTTTATTTATTACATAAGGTGTTTTTGTACCATTAAGGCATATAAAGCATGTTCATTAACCTGTGAGAAGCCGCTCTGAGTTTGTGTCTCATAACATTCCCGTTACATGCGGTCACCCTCGGATCTGCTAACAGAGCAATATAACCACAGAATGATCTGTATGTAAGTTCTGGTTCTTTACAACAGTAACAACCAGTTTTACCCTTCATATTCAGCTCTACAACGTCCCTGTTAGTGATGGTGTTACATAGTCTGTCCACCAGAGGACGCTCTACAACGTCCCTGTTAGTGATGGTGTTACATAGTCTGTCCACCAGAGGACGCTCTACAATGTCCCTGTTAGTGATGGCGTTGCATAGTCTGTCCACCAGAGGACGCTCTACAATGTCCCTGTTGACAACTCTGATTATTATTTTTTGTTAATGTGTTTTTTGTTCACAAGACTAGTATATTTTGATGTTCTGACAAATTATTATCATATTATTTAAGTGAAAACTCAAATAACTACAAATAACTAATGATAGGGAAGTCTGTTTGTTTTGTAACGCGTTTCTGTATTTTAAAAATATATACATACATCAGCCAATATTTTGGCTTATCGGATTTTTAAAAGACCAATTATTGGTATTGGCATTAAAGCTCCTTTATTGGTCGGGCTCTAGTATAGTAATAACATAAGATCATATGTTCATGTGTTTGTCTGTTTAGACTACAAAAACACGAAGAAGATGAACAGTGGGTAAGGACTTGCATCAAACACATCCACACCATAAAACTTAAAAACTTACTAAGAAACTTGGAAATGAGTTCCTCCCTCCATGTAGTTATGGACCCGCGCAGCAGAAGGACCAGGGAGGCGACGCAACCCCACCTCCTGAACGACATGTGGAAGAACGCTTTCAGCGCTGAGATGAGACAAGACGCCACGTGTTGTTTTGGGGCTCAACGCGTTGCCCTTCAAAATAAAGCTGCCTTTACATCCTTTAGCTTTGTGCTCTTCACAGCAGGAAGCAAATGGAGATTAAAACCTGCCCTGATAAATTAAACTGCAAAGCCAAATGTTAAAAACTCTGCTGTGTGATTACTCAAGGAGGAAATTTGCTCCTGTGGTGTTTTATTAAGATTGATGGTGACTATATACTGTATGCATATATATAATCTCAATGTATGAAGTTATTTTTAGTGATCCTGTGTGTCTGTCTGCAGCAAGAGCCAGCCAGTACACATGACCCCCCTATAAAGTCCATTAACAGTCAAAACTAGACACCTAGACACTCCTGCACTCAGCAAGCATTTACATGTTGAAATGGACAGAGTTGGATGGACTGTTTGATAAACTACACCAATAATGACTCTACAAAAAGTCATCGTTAAGGGCAATCAAGGAAAGCTTTTTGTGCTGAAGGGTCTTAGTGCCATATGTTTCCCTGAGTTATTGTAAAAAAAATAATTGGAAAAGCTGAACATTTGCAGGGGGTCTCTTCCCAACTTCAAACACCAAAAACAGACCGACTCCAGACGAGCTCTGGAACAGGGCAGCCATGGCAGAACCCCCCTTTCTGAAACCTGCAGTCTGGCTGGGTTCTTAATTATATACAATAACACACAGAGTGGAATTTGCAAGTAGATGCCCGGTGGGATGCTTTTTTATCCTGGTTAAATAAAAGGTTTGAATGAATGAATATTATCACTCCAACATCTTAAAACTGATAATAGGATACGTTAAAAAGCAGAGCACTGTGCCTTTACAACCCCAACTAAAGAGAGGAATTGTATATGTATATAAGTGCATATGCTAAATATATATATTTCCATTTTATAATGATTTAACCTGCTCATATTCCAGATTATGTCGAAAAATGTTTGGCAATAAGTGAGACAGTGTGTTGTGTCTCTGTCACATGTAATTGTTAGTAAGCATGTGAAAATGGACGTGTGGTCTGAGAGTGGAGATAAAGAATCAGCTGTGTGAGAGTGTCAGTCGCTGCGTGAGAGCAGCAGCCGAGGCCATCGTAGGTTACGTGCAGCGCTGCACGTCGACCTGGGAATCACACGCACAGCTCAGATCATACGTGCACTTCAGCGCATAACGTACGTGCTGTTTCAACTGTGGGCTGTTTCCCAACAGATGGAAACACAGTGTATCTAGAGAAGCACCTTGAAAAGAATTTGGCTTGAAAAAAAAAGGAAATTTGATGAAAAACTCTTATCATCGTCCTGCAGAACTCGACATTGCCAAATGCATCTTACTAATAAAATGTTACAAAATCAACGTATGTAAATACTGGGACTTATAGGAGTCCATCCCTGCCTTTATAAAGACAACTGATAGCCACAGAGATCCACATCGTCTGCAGTTCTTTCCTCTCTTTACTAGTCTTTACTGGTCTTCTGGCACAGACTACCAACCAGGTAAAAGTTGCTTCTTCCTTCGTATAACACAAAGTTGTTGGCGTATGAGACGAGCATTGACTCTGACTACCGTGGACTGCAGCCCTGCTGGATGCTAGATGAGTTATTGTGTTTGAGTGACAGCTGATGTGTTTTCAGGATGAAGTGTGTTATGATCTTCCTCGCGTTGGCGCTGGTCGTCCTCATGGCCGACCCCGGGGAGTGTCTCTTTGGCCGTCTGAAAGCCATGTGGAGGGGCGCCAGACAATCCAGGAGAGGTAAAGTCCCACGAACCCCGATCAGGGTCACACCCGGGTCCACAGTGGGCTGGACCCCCTACTCCATCTACTCCAGGGTAGAGTAGGGTCCATTTCAATGGGAATAGGGCACGATCTGGTTCTCTAACAGCCGGGCGGGGCAACTTATGTGACTGGTTGGAAATGACCGCCGCGGGGCAATCATCAAACACACATTATTTTTTCTCAAGGTGCTTTCTGCTGGGTTTTCACTAGCGATCGACTGATACTTGCTTTTCAACACCGATACCGATTATTAGTCGTTAATGAAACCGATATTTGGAATTAATATGCATTTACATTGAGGTACAGTACAGGTGTTGTAGCAGTGTTGGTTATTTGCAGGTAAATCATGCCAACACATCTAGGTTGTTAAACATGGCTAAAACAAAGCAACATTTCATCAGATAGTTATCGGCATTTAAATGCTGAAACTAGCGTCCCTCTACCTCTAGACAAGTGTTACACTTTTAAACATAAAACCCAGTTCTACCTCTCTATTTAGACTTAAAGCTTTCTGTGTTGGGACATATTCCACATTCTGATGAACTGCTGCACAAATACTACTGTTTTCTGTAAAGTATGTAGGATTTTACCACTGCACCACGCTGGTCCCTGTTCTATGTGAGCTGCAGGTTTTATGGTGTAAGACGGGTGACATTTAGGAGGATTCCTCTTGTCACCATTTGATTCAGAATTGATTTTCCATCAAATGGAACTGGACAGAAAAGTAAACTGTGCCTTGACTCAGAATCAGAGGAGAACATGAGAATTATCATTATTTGGGGAATCGACTTGTTTCTGCCACCCCTCAAGATTTTGCATTGTCTTTAGTTCAGGGTGACGGTCGACATTTCATATATGTGCAAAAAGCTCAAATCACCAGACTAAAGACAAGTGTGTGAGGCGAGCGTGGCTGGTCGTCATGGCAGCAAGCGTGTTGTATTTGAGCGTGTCGCCACAGCCTGAAGACAGATTAGTTTCTAATGAACCCGGAGGCAGCGACAACAACAACTGCCCCCCCGTCTGTCGCTAGCAGCGATGAGTGCCGATTCTCTCCGACCAATCAGCAGTCTGCAGGTTGTTACATCACCCTTTGGTGTCGCCTCGGCTCACCTGGAAGGTACACAGAGTACCTGTTAGCAGCACCGGGGACTTGTTGTTGTAATGGAAAACCAAAAAAGGCGAGTAGGGTGGAGTCGAGGCAAGTAGACGCCACGCCAGGTTGCTTTAAGGGAAGACTTCTAGATCGAGTCCCCGTGATGTCCCATGTGATGTCGTTTTTATTTGGGAAATAATCTGAACAATTATGACCCACAAGAGCAAAAAAACATACAGATTGTTTTTGTTTTAAGAATATTTTTTGGCCATTTCAGCCTTTAAATGATACGACAGCTAGATGTGAAAGGAGAAAGGGATGGACGTGCAGAGACTGTCACAGGTTGGACTCGAACCCTGGATTCAAGATTCAAGATGTCTTTATAGTCACTGAATTCACCCGGCCACATGTACAGATTATTTGGGTTACTAAACTAATAAAATCCTATGTCTTTGTCTGTTTAGAGCATAGACGCATGCGGGACATGGAGAAGATGAATCGAAGGTGAGGACGTCTGACTAGTGATGCTGTTAACTACAAACCAGACCCTAACCCTAACAGATGCAGCTCCAAATCTGCTCAAATGACCTTTAACCCCTGTGTTGTCTTCCAGTTGACCGTCACTTGATGTCATTCTGGGTCTAATTTAACACCTTTTTTTCTTCCTTTTACTGTTTATTTTAAATATGTTTGAGACATTTTCTGACATTTTTGTCCCTTTTTTAAATGTTTTCTCACTTCTTCAACGTTTTCAATGCCATTTTTCCATAACACCAACTTATTACCATTAGTTTTACACTTATCGCTGGAATCCACGGTCAACACATTTCATTTATCGGAAATTATACCTAATTTTGAAATGATGAAGTACTTGACTAATATTAAAAGGGACCTGTGTTGACGGATAATCACAGACCTGTATCTCAAATTTTAGTCAGGTTATTAAATCCATTTCAATTTTTTCAAACGACATAAAATTAAATACCCCAAATTCAATGAAAGTATTGATTAAGTATCTGTAATTGCACTTGACCTTTTCAGGGGTTAACCATGCCAACATGTCTTCTTCTACCCTTCTACCCAGGTATGGACCCAGCTGGCAGAACGGCGGAGGAAACCCCGACCAAGCGGAGGAAAGTGAACCTTATCGGCGCTGAAGTGACACAAAAACACCGCTTTATGGCTGCGGGGGGGGGGGGGGCTTTGCCCTTTAGATTCTATAGTTCTGTGCTTTGCAATGCAGGCAACAAATGGAGAAGCAACCGCTCATCTGAGATGATATCTGCTTGATGAAGCCGAGGTATATTTGGTTTTTAAACGTGTGTAATGGCTCGCTATGGAACAGTGTCCTTATTAATAAAGCAAAAAGCAAAGACTCCAACTCACTTCCTGTCGTTTAATATGTTACAACTGTCAATGATGATTAATAGTTGTTATATTTTGGTAGGAAAGTGTTGGCATCTGTGTCATTAAGCAGCATGGACCTCCAGTAAGAAATGCATTTTCCCATCTTTTCTTTTGTTATTGTATTACTTTATTCAGTAATAACAGCTGTTACGAAGTCAAGTTCAAACTCTAGAGACTAGGTCCGATTCTTTTTACCATAACTATACATATTTTATTTAACCTTTTTAACCAAGTTCCTTGAGATTGAAACCGCCAATCCGAGTCAGAGTCACATGTGGCACCTGCCTTTTTGAGTTCCATGACATTTTAACATGGCCTTAAATCCATTTAATGGGACCAGATCATTTAGATGGAGCAGGTTTTGGAGGTTATTCCAAGACCATGGAGCAAAGTAAGATAAGGGGTTCTTCTCCAGCTCAGTAAAAACCCTCGGGACCTGGTAGATCGCCCCCTGGTGGCCCGGAGACGGAAACAGCTGGACTTATATATATACATTTATGTATGTATATCCCAACATCCTCGTACAGACAAATCCAAAAGTAGTTGTCTACGTAGACTTAGTGCCGGCCAGCCTACCAGTTCGTACAGCGTACCGTGATGAGTACGGGAATAAGAGTTAATATTCATATTCATGTACATATATCCACGCTCGAGGGTGTTTTAAGCCCTCAGCGTCTCCTTCCAGGCACCTGACCCGCACCATTGCCTAATCCTACTGCCTTCCACACACTGATACTCTATATCCACTAGAACTACAACTGCTATTTGAGTGTTAAAATCTACAGAATTGGGCATTCGATTTGATAAACTACATTAATAATTACTCTACAAAGAGCCATCACTACATTTGGTCTTCACAAAACAAAAACACAAGGTGAGAAGACGCCTAACCTCTTTATGCTTTCATGCATGTGCGTACACTTTGAGTATATCGGTAATAATTATCATTATTTCCGTTGCAAACAAACTTCAGTGAAAATTACTTGGAAAATATGAAGAAAGACACTCCCTGTAGCTCTAAACTTTCCTTCTACATTTTCCCACATGATCAGAGTACTTCAGTGTCTAGCTGTCTGCACATCACAAACAGGAAGTGACTCAGAAGACTATGAATGGCGCCAACAGTGTGTAGTCCGGTTTCTGGTGGTCTGTACAGTCAGTCTACATCCTGAGCCCCAGGACCACTAAAAACCAGAACAATGAACTTCTTTGTCTTTCACCAGATCGGTAAAACACTCATATAGGTAGTTTTTGGAAGCACTATTAAATTCAATAAGTAGCTGTAAAATGTATTTCCATTGAGATGTTTCTGACAGCCCCCCCCCCACACACACACACACA
>NC_048424.1:165392-168787 GCF_013103735.1 Etheostoma cragini | reverse complement strand
GTAAGGGAGGATCCAAACATCTGCATATCAAATGCATGAGAGCTCTGATTCCCAACCTCACTCACTCACATTCCTCTACATTCAGTCATGTAAGGTGTTGACCCAATGGGTGAAGATCAGGTGTAATAATAATAATAATAATAATAATAATAATTATAATAATAATGATAATAATAAAATGATTTTGAAAACCCCTTGACAAGCAGAGGCCCCCCAGTTTTAGGATTTTGTGCCAGTGGGAGAGAAAACTATCCTGCATTGTGTAATTGACCACAGAAACTACTAAAATTAAACTTTATTAACAATTTAGAGAAATATGCATTTAGTACTGTATGTGTAAATATGTCTGTCCCGTGCACCTTAGTCGATTCAAGTCATTTAATTAAAAAAACTACTAGTTTGAGTCATTTATTGGACCTCAGGTTCCATCAAACATTGAAGATTTATTCCCTTTTCTTTGTCATGTATTTCTTTAGTTAACTGAATATTTTGAAGGTTAAGAATGATGGAGGGATGAAGCCATTTACAGAGATGAGAAATCCTGATTTTTCTCTATTTTGTAACTTTTTAACGACAAAGCATTTTAAAATGAGTTAATGTGGTTGATCAATCAGTATGGGACACAGATTGTTCTAATTTCACAGATTTAAATTTTCCGTTTCAAAATGACTTTTACTTCAAAGCAGTTTAATGAGAACCACACGTTCAGACTTCTTCTGACGGTTCCCCCCCCGTAAAGAAAAACTAGCGTGGGAAGAACGTAAAGACGTGGTGCAACACATCTTCTTCTGCTGAAAAAGCTCTTTCTTCATCTATTTTGGTCTGGCGTAACGGTGGAACAGGAAGTAGACAGAAAGAATGAGACTGAAGAATAAGACTGAAGAATGAGACTAAAGAATGAGACTGAAGAATGAGACTGAAGAATGAGACTGAAGAATGAGACTGAAGAATAAGACTGAAGAATGAGACTGAAGAATAAGACTGAAGAATGAGACTGAAGAATGAGACTGAAGAATAAGACTGAATTAGACTGAAGAATGAGACTGAAGAATGAGACTGAAGAAAAAGACTGAAGAATAAGACTGAAGAATGAGACTGAAGAATGAGACTGAAGAATGAGACTGAAGAATAAGACTGAAGAATGAGACTGAAGAATGAGACTGAAGAATAAGACTGAAGAATAAGACTGAAGAATGAGACGGAAGAATAAGACTGAAGAATAAGACTGAAGAATGAGACGGAAGAATAAGACTGAAGAATGAGACTGAAGAATGAGACTGAAGAATAAGACTGAAGAATGAGACTGAAGAATGAGACTGAAGAATAAGACTGAAGAATAAGACTGAAGAATGAGACGGAAGAATAAGACTGAAGAATGAGACGGAAGAATAAGACTGAAGAATGAGACTGAAGAATGAGACTGAAGAATAAGACAGAAGAATAAGACTGAAGAATGAGACTGAAGAATGAGACTGAAGAATGAGACTGAAGAATGAGACTGAAGAATGAGACTGAATGACGGCTACAGTCATCTTTTGACTGTGGTGTCTTCTCCAACCAAAGTCCTCCCTCGCTGGACAGAAACGTCCACAACACCTCCAACGATGGACATTAAGGAACTCTCCACTTTCACTTGTACGTGCAGAGCTGATGACGGCATGCTCTGCAGTGACAGATCTGACTCATTGCTTTGTTTTCTCACATCTGCAAGAGCCTCCTTGAGTTAACACACACACACACACACACACACGGGCACACATGAGCACATGTGTAGCCTCCCCCCCCCGCTGAGTAAATCCATTAGAAGTTGAAGGCTTGTTTTGATTGCGCTTTCTGCTTTGACTGAGCTTCATAACATCTCTGCAGGAGGTCGCTGTGTGCCGTCAGTCCAATGCTGGACCGAGGGAGCCAGCAGAGGGCCGCGTGATCCTTCATGTGCACGGGGGTCTGGATGTCTGGGGCGCGTCTACAGAGACAGGTTAACACGCAGCAGCGGCAGCAGCAGCAGCAGCAGCAGCGGCTGCAGCGGTCGTCCTCTGGTGCTCACATTGGAGAAAATATTGGCTTGACCTTAGAGAAGGATTCCTCTGGTTGAGCAGGTGTGCAGGTGAGGTGGGTGCCATCCCCCTGCAGGTGTACTCAACTGCACTGAATCCAATAAAGCATGTTTGTTCCTTTAGACGGACAGCCGAGATACACTGAAGCATGACGTGTGTGGGCGGGAGGTGTGAAACAGGGGGGGGGGGGATCCGCTGTGTGGCCTCCAGAGGACACACACATGGACACGCCAGAACTAGCTTCTTAAATGTGAGATTTGCCAGTTTTTCTCGGTTTAATGTCACTTTAAATGATAGAGGAAGGAGGGAGAGAGGTTACAACCCCCCCAATAGTAAGAAGTGGGCTTTCTCCAACGGTTCTTTTGCTTTTATGGGACATTTTTGTCACGTTTTTAATGGTTTTTGTAGCTTTTTCCAACGTTTTTGGCACAATGTTATGTTTTTGGTGCTTATTTTGGAGTTGTTGGGGCTGAAAGTCCTGCTAATTGAGCTGTGTGTAGTTCCTGTGTTGAGACCAGTTAGAGAGCTTATAGGGACCGTCTACAAACTACAACGCAGAAAAGAGATTTTCAAAAATAGGCATATGCTTGTTTTTTAAAAGTAAGTGCTGTAGTAAAACTAACAGGAGACAAGTCATAATTGAGGTACGTTTGGAGACACTTCCTTATTAAAAACCCTAACAAAACTGCATTTAACCATTTGTCAGATTTAAAGCCTGTGTATGTTGTGAAGAACACTAGTGCTGATTTGGGAAAAACTGCATCTTGTAAAATAGATTGTAATTGCTTCCTTTAATGTCCACATTTCAAGCCTAAATACGGTACATCATGGTGGATTTTTAAAGCACCTAAACAGAGAAGTCCAGCCATATTTTGCCCTATTTCGAAGGAAAACTAAATGTTGGTGTTTACAGAATATCAGCTGTATGTATGTATATCAGCAGTATGAGGCGAGGGAACACTGTCACCACTAAAACATCTCCAAAACATTCAGAACAAGGATGAATAAAAGATGCATACTGAAGACAGATTTCCTTTTGCTCTCTCCATTTCCCCCTCTCTGTAAGCCGAGACCTGTGGGTTGTGGGGGCCAATATTAGTTAAGTATTTATTTGCAGATCCTGGCAGAGCTGTCCTGTGAATAATTCATCTTCCATGCTCGGAGGAGTCTGTTGACAAGACAGCCTGACGCAGGAGAAAGGAAATCAATGCAGCTATGATGGGCAGCAGACTCCTGCATATCTGCTTCGGACCTGCACCTAGCTCTATGTGTGTGTGTGTGTGTGTGTGTGTGTGTGTGTGTGTGTGTGTGTGTGTGTGTGTGTGTGTGTGTGTGTGT
>NC_048424.1:159891-165292 GCF_013103735.1 Etheostoma cragini | reverse complement strand
TAGACAGTAGCACGCTGCTCCACCTGAACCACACCCTGCATGCTGCTCCACCTGCACCACACGCTGTAGACAGTAGCATGCTGCTCCACCTGAAGCACACCCTGCAGACAGTAGCATGCTGCTAGACCTGAACCCCACCCTGCAAGCTGCTCCACCTGAACCACACGCTGCAGATAGTAACTGCAGACAGTAGCATGCTGCTCCACCTGCACCACACGTACCGACAGAACAAGGCTGATGCTAACTGGAAAATGAATACATCTGATCATGAGATGAGTGTTTCTGCAGTACACACTTACACGTTGTTTCTACGTCCAAACAATCCAACTCAGAACCACAGAAGACATGAAAGAAGTTCCACAGGCTGAGGACCAGAGTCCACAGGCCGAGGACCAGAGTCCACAGGCCGAGGACCAGAGTCCACAGGCTGAGGACCAGAGTCCAGATCCTGCATAATCAAGACTTCTTTTAAGTGATGCTGCCTCGCTCCAAGATCTCAGCAGTTAAATCGGGGAGAAGCATCTAAATCATTGATTACAGAAGATATATAAACTGTAATATCCAAGTAGCAATAAAGCAGATTTAAAGGCCGTTTGACCGAAAAACGAGAATACGGTGACTCTTAAAAATAACATTTCCATCATAAAATATGCTTTTAAATGAAAGTTTGACTCCCAAAATCACCATAGGTTGCATTTGGGCGAGATTTACGCTTTAAGTTTCTTTTTGGTTTCATGCGCCAGTGAACAACTCTCGTAGGAATGAACGGGGGTCCGCCAAGAACACTGTATACAGTTTTTATTTATAATACATCCATAATTTGTGCAACCATGACAACAGAGGTACCCAACCTTATAGGAATAGTGATGTTGACCTAAAATCACAAATCCTCCCTACACTGAACAAAGTGCTTATTTCAATCCTAACCCTGATATTTGACTAAAGATAACCAAACCTAACTATTATATTAACCCATTATAAATAAGATAGATTTTTCAGCAGTGGATTGTCATGATTATGCTGTCCTAATGATCAGGGTGTCAGACTTGAAAACACTGATAGAGAAGTCATTTTGATAAAGTCTTTTATTCCTTATTTCTTAAAGTAGTTTCTTAAGTAGTATAACTTTCATGCTTATTTTATGTACATTTGACACACTGTGTTTTTCCAGTTACTGCTGGTTAACACAAAGGTGGTAAATGTCTTAGTGTCGAGGACATTCAAAGTACACGCTGCACAAACTGGCTGCACTCTGATACCTTTAGCGTAGGCATAATAAAAATAACCACCGTCCAAGGTATCCTTGTGTGTGTGTAATAAAAAGACTTTGTTGAAGATCCTAGGAGCAATGCTGGTGAAAGGTTGTTTCTTAGCTGTTCTTCCCTTTTGCCGGCACAAGTCTATAAACTGCTCACTACCGTCTGTGTCTCGTTTTGTTGTTTGACCGTCATTATTTTTGTAAGTTTAAATGTTCCGAACCTGCCAAACACCTTTAAACCTTTTTAAACGCTCTTTGTTGTTCTCGAGGACAAACGGCTTATTAGGTCATTTCCTTGAAAAGACTCGTTGAGATTCTGCAGTATGGTTTACTTTATCATTAAGATGAAAGACCAGATGGAGTATCCCACTTTTCTCTGTCCTCCTCACTTATTGGATGTACAACCACTCCTTTTGTACTGTTTCCTATTTCCCACCACTCAGTCACCCCCCCCCCCCCCCCCCCCCCCCCCCCCCCCCCCCCCCCCCCCCCCCCCCCATCCCTGTCCTCCCATCCTTTATATCCACTTCAGTAGAATGAAGACAAACTGCGGAGACATAATTGGACCCTAACACGAGTCAGAGTGAGATTAATGAAGACAGATGACGAGCCTTTTGTCTGCGATGTGTCTGCTCCTGACGGGTGAATTCAACACTACAGCGGGTAGGATGCCTTCGGGTTCTCACTTCACTGATGTGAGCAACAACAGGAAATACCCAAATTGAAGCAGTCACTTTATTCTCCTTAAAAACATGAAACACTTCATGTCCCCCTTGCTTGTCCCTACACCCGGTTTCTGTCCATTAAAGCATGATTTCGTGAGGTTACTGGTTACACCCACTGCTTAGGAGCGGCTCTGCTCTGATATCTATTGGATTTAGGGAACAATTTTAAATAGCATGAATGTATTTGTCCGTATAAAACAGCTCATAATCTACTTTCTGGTCCCTAAAAATAAGTTTATGTCAGCCCTGTCCTGGAAAAATAGACCATTCAACAACAATACATACAGGTAGTATCGTACTTCCCTCCATGGTCCCTGCTTCATGGTTTTAAAGCTCTGATTGAAATAATATCCACACAGCCCCCCCCCCACCCCCCACCCCAACAACTCGAAAATGATGTTCCAAACACAGCAGAGATGCCAATTACCTCTCACCGCTGGAGAGGTAATTGCAGTGTGTGGGACGTTGGTCCAGTTGTAATGCGACACTCTTCCCATGATTCCCTGCCAGTTAACACTCTCCTGCAGTTAACCACCGATCCCGTTCCAGCTGCTGGAACCAGAGGGAACTCCACCGATCATCTCATCCACTGTCGGTCAGACAGAGACCATGCAGTTGGAATCAGAGTTATGGTATTGCTGAGCATTTCCAGAACTAAACTTCCCAAAATAGCGTGTGTCCAACAGCAACGCGTTCCCTTTAACGGGTTCGTACGATGTTGTACGAAGATGTACGCACACGACACGCGGAAAGCTTATAAATTACAGCGCATTATCTTCATAGCTTTAATGTATGAATGCTTCACAATAACAGCCTGCTCAGAAAGCTCTCTTCCTCCATGTATGAGCCAACAGAGCCCCACCTTTGTGACTGTATGCCACTCAAAACGATAAAACACATGTGAAGAAGCATTGCCTGAAAACAGATGAGATCTCAACAGCCTTTCACAGCTTTTAAGGAGTAGAAAGTTTGACTTTAGCTATAGATGATGAACCTGTTTTCTTCTTCACGCCTTTACGGGAGTTCAGAAGTGGTCAACCAATACGACTGACCAGAGAATCTTATAATAGGTAACCAAAATAGTTGCGATTCCATTTTCTGTAGGTAAAGCATGGTTATTTAATTAACTAATTATATGTATGCAGTTTTGTCACTCCCATACAACATATCAAGGTAGAACGGACATGTATTCTCACTTAAATGGTAAAATTAACAATAATCCTCATCAGGTGTATGGGAGACGAAGCAGAGCGATCCCTAGAGGGGACTCTAATTACTCCCCCTGGATGTTAAAGCCACACTAATGCCCTTTTTTAAACATAATGAATCCACAAGAGACACGGGCGCGTTAGCTGGTGTTAGCGGTTACCCTTTAGAGCAACATACGAATCAGTGGCCTAATTGTCTGGCCATAGTTTGAATATAGCAGCTCTATTAATCTGCGTGGGGGGGGCCATCAATCATTAGAGCTGCTCATTCATAAGAGAGCCGCCCAGGTCGCCTCTGCAGCCCGACAACATCATGTAATAATTAGACCGCAGGTTTACCAGTTTCCCTTTAATTACTTGACATTAAAGATGGTGTGTGTGTGTGTGTGTGTGTGTGCGTGCTATGCTGAAGGTGACACTTTTGTATTCTTAACCCTTGTGTTGTCCTCCGGTCCAATTTGACCCGTTTTTTTAAATTTATTTTTAATATCAGGAACTCTGCTTTCTTTCAACCAAATTGCCATACAATGATCTTCAGGTAGAATTAAGGATTACTTTCTCAGAATTTTGGTTTTTTATTGGATTTTATGGCAGATAAAAAAAAAAAAAGTGACCAAAACCTCGGAAGAAATGACAGAAAAAGAGATAATAAAAAAAAAATCTTTTTGTATAATTTCATAAAATTTAGGCTATGAATTGTTTTTAAAGTGTAGGAAAAATAACGGAAAAAAACATCGGAAAAAGCGCCCAAAGAGGATGGTTGATGGCCGATTGATGCCTCCGCGCAGGCTCCACGCAGAGCTTTCCCAGCAGCCTACATAAGTGGCCTGAAGTTTATAGTGTGTGTGTGTGTGTGTGTTGCCACGTGTGTGTGCATGGGGAGTGTGTGGTAAAGCGAGTGAGAGTGACGCTTCGGAAAGAGACGACTCGAGAGAGGCAAAGTGGGAGAACAATGTCCGGTTTCTCCCGGTTCTTTCTGACCACGGTGGGACATCTGCAGCAGGAGAAGTTAACTCTCTCCCTGATTTCATGTTGCTTATGGAGAAGGAGAACCAGGAAATGAGTCGGGGGGGAGGGGGGGATGCAACGCTACCAAGCCACGGCTGAGAGACGTCCGGCCTACATTACTCATGATAATTTATCACAAATGCCAGTGTGCAAATGTTTTGGAAAAGCACCGATAATCAACCCTACAACATCAACACCATTGGATTTGGTCACAAATATCGTGAGATTTGATTTTCTCCACAACTGCCCACACAAAAATAATCATGCAGAAAGTCGTTTGAAAGACAAAACTACTCAATTCCACGTCACCTGAAACCAAATAGGAAAAAAAACAAACTACTTATCTCTCCCCATTATGAAGGAGAGAGGATGGATTCACTCTCTTCAATGCATGCACATCCATCAGAGCAGCAGCCGCCACAACGCCCGCCCATGCCGTCTTTATTCGACATTTCATCCTTTCAATCCCGTCTGAAGTCCATTGTGCTGCCAGGTTTGAGGACACTAAAAAGGAAAATTTGTGTAATTTGTCTGCAGTGAGTCAGAAAAGGTGGTTTAGCCTTTGTGATCCATCAGACAGGGCACCAATTGTATGCATGACTGTAATGTCCTCTAGCAATGCAGGGACACACTGGTTTCAGAGGTCTGGGGAGGGTAAACATGCTGGAGGGGACGGGGCCATCAATCAGCACCTAATCGGAGAAGGCACACTGTCAATGTCAAAGGAGAAATAAACAAGACAGCCAGGATGATTTAGCAAATATTCTTTAATAAACAGAAACCACAGCAGGACTCTGAGAATCTGCTCAGCTGATTTATCAGACGCGACCGACACAAATCATCCTCTAGTGGACGCCGTCAGTTAGTGACCGAGTAACTGGGACCCGAAAGACATGTGAGTGACAGAAATAGAGAGTGGGGGAGGTTGTTAGGACAAAGACAATGGAAGAATGAAGCTAACCCAAACTGAGGGGACATGCAACCTTCATCACTTCTACTTTAAAAAGACAGCAGCTGCAGCCATTTAGTCTTCACTGTGGGACTGACATGTCCTTCACATGTGGACGTGCATCCCTCTTCCATACCGCAACCGTTTCTCCAAAAGGTTATCTGGATTCTCTATAGAGCCCCCTACAGGTTTCTCTAAAAGGTTATCTTAATATACAACTACATAGGTTTGTATGTACAACCCCCCCCCCCCC
>NC_048424.1:153595-159741 GCF_013103735.1 Etheostoma cragini | reverse complement strand
TCTATAGAGTCCCCTACAGGTTTCTCTATAGAGTCCCCTACAGGTTTCTCTAAATAGCTCCCCCTACAGGTTTCTCTAAATAGCTCCCCCTACAGGTTTCTCTAAATAGCTCCCCCTACAGGTTTCTGTATAGAGCCCCCGTACGGGTTTCTCTAAATAGCTCCCCCTACAGGTTTCTGTATAGAGCCCCCCTACAGGTTTCTCTATAGAGCTCCAACTACAGGTTTCTCTATAGAGTCCCCTACAGGTTTCTGTATAGAGCCCCCGTACGGGTTTCTCTAAATAGCTACCCCTACAGGTTTCTGTATAGAGCCCCCCTACAGGTTTCTCTAAATAGCTCCCCCTACAGGTTTCTCTATAGAGTCCCCGTACTGGTTTCTCTAAATAGCTCCCCCTACAGGTTTCTGTATAGAGCCCCACCTACAGGTTTCTGTATAGAGCCCCCCTACATGTTTCTCTATAGAGTCCCCTACAGGTTTCTCTAAATAGCTCCCCCTACAGGTTTCTGTATAGAGCGCCCCTACAGGTTTCTGTATAGAGCCCCCCCTACAGGTTTCTGTATAGAGCCCCCCCTACAGGTTTCTCTATAGAGCAAATCTGTTCCTTTAATTTAAATTAAGCTAAACCAAACTGCATAGTTCCCCTTCTGAACTTTGCCTTCCACATGTATGCATTAAAAATGATGTGTAAATATCTTTTATATAAATATCCATTCATCCAGTTTAATATGCAACCAAATTTCTATACAATGCACTGTATTATTAGGGGGTCCCTGCTCTGTCCCTCTTTAAGCTAAGGGGTCCTTGGCCTAATGAAAACGTTGAAGTCTCGTCATTTAGGACACGGAAAAGTAAAAACATATTTCATAAAGGAGAACGCCGACCGGTCTCGACTACAGAGGACTCAACCAAAGTAGAAAGTTATGATTCTATATACAGACATGCAGTAATTAATGCTAGACTACATGGAGCCACGTGTTTACTTTAGATGGACTCAAGCCAGATTTCAGCTCATCGCAAGGGGTTAAAAGTCAAAGACATTCGCTGTGTTGTCGACAGAGATGATGCACGTATCAAAGTAATTTCTCTCTCTGGCTTTTCAAAGCTTTCAAGCCCATCTCACTTCCTCAGCTAACGGGGCTGGCTGCGTCAGGGACGGTGTTGACATGAAATGAATGACAGGGATAATATCTAATACTGCAAAGCCGTTAGGGAAATGTCCATTTAAGCAAATAAACACACTTCGGAGGAAGTTTGGATTAGATTTCATGATACGTTTAGGCGTCTACAACTTTGGTTTGGGATAAGTTAGAAGGAATTTAACTTGTGGTTGAACAAGTTATACAAGAGAAACTTTTATTAAAGAACAAACTTTACTCCCAGACGAAAACATCTCAGCGTGAGTTGACAACATAACCTGCAAGTCTGATTAAACTAGCACTGCCACCTAATTCTACAACAGCTGTGTGTTTGCGTGCCTATTTGCAGTATGACGGTTGGATTTACCTTATCTTAATATTTAAAGTCCTGGTATCTGGAAGCTGGCCAGAACCACCAGCTCCTCACCGCTGGCTCCGAGCAGCTCTGCTGAGGCGGGGATTAAACGTCCTGCATCAATGCACTCTCATATTGCCGACGTTGTGCAGGAAGTGACCGATTTCTCCACTCAGCTTTTCCTAACTGGACAGAATTCTTACTTTTTGGTCTTAAGATCACATATCTGAGCTCTAGATCACTGCTCCTCATTACCAATCCCTAACCTATCTGAGCTCCAGATCCCTGCTCCTCATTACCAATCCCTAATCTATCTGAGCTCCAGATCCCTGCTCCTCATTACCAATCCCTAATCTATCTGAGATCCGAGCTCCAGATCCCTGCTCCTCATTACCAATCCCTAACCTATCTGAGCTCCAGATCCCTGCTCCTCATTACCAATCCCTAACCTATCTGAGCTCCAGAACCCTGCTCCTCATTACCAATCCCTAATCTATCTGAGCTCCAGATCCCTGCTCCTCTTTACCAATCCCTAACCTATCTGAGCTCCAGATCACTGCTCCTCATTACCAATCCCTAACCTATCTGAGCTCCAGATCACTGCTCCTCTTTACCAATCCCTAACCTATCTGAGCTCCAGATCACTGCTCCTCATTACCAATCTGTAATCTTTCCTCTCTAACAGGTACTCCAACCAGCCGGGATTCAGGAGACAGTGGATAAAGATGACTGAAACCCTCCACTGTGCTTGAGTAGATGCTGACTTTCACATCTGCTGAAGCGTGGAATAAGTCGAGAAAAATAACTAATGAAGTCAAACCAGAGGATCAAGCTCCAAGTTTAGAGGAACTGTACAAATTAAGATACAGGTTTCATTTTTAATTTGTAATTACCGGCTTTAATTTAAATCACAAAGTGTTGTCTCTGCACAACACAGCCTTCCTCTCCTGTAACAGTGTGTTTGTGTACATCGATCTGAAGTAGCTGTGTCCCAGAAGGAATCCTGGGTGGATAACCTCCCTCCATCACCACATCCAGGCACACTGGGCTTAGGACTAATCTCATAAAAGACAACTTTGTCCTTAAACAATAATCAAATACCTTTTCAGCCCGGGCCTCCAAATTATTTAAGTCTGTGGAAACTGGACGAGATATCTCCTCGGCAGAGTCGGGTTTGAATGTGCAGCGATCTCTCTGACAGCGGTCCCGCTGGGCAACAGCACGGAGGTACTGGACCTTGGAAAAGGCATTTAATTAATTAACTAATAAGACAATGATCATGAAACTTTGGAGTCACCTAACACGCCAATTGGGTCAGCCAACTTATGGTGATGGCATTGCGTCGTTGAAAGATTTCTTTGACAAGACATTTTGAAAGATGTAAATCTTAGTTAAAGTTCAGTTAAGAAGAATACTTCATCTTTTCTCTACTTCTTCATTCATCACTCTCTTTAAGCCTCATGGCATCTATCCATCAGTTCAAAGTTTAACGTCAGTGCCAGGTGAGACTCAGAATGGCAAACAAATGAATTACTTAGTGCGAAGGAAAGCAGATTATGTGAGCAGGGCTGGGGTTCCCTCTCATCCTTCTCATCAAGACCGGGTCCAGCAGCAGGCCGCTGCTTTCGCAGTTTGAGGATGTATTTGATTTTGACAATAGACAAGTGCACGGCATTGTTAACGTACTTGTCTGCATACTTTGCATGTATCCGAAGGTTTAAAAAGTAAGGCCATTAGACAGCAGATCAGGACCAAGATGCCCCTGGATGATACTGGACTGCTTCCTTTGGAAGTAGCGCTGGGCGATATGGAGAAAACCAAATATCCCAATATTGTTGATCAAATACCTTAGGTAGAGGTAGCCTGGCTCGCATTGACTTTACATCTCAGTGAGATGTGGACAGCATGGGGACACAATCAGGACAATTTATCAACTGTAGGTCTTGCGTCATCCTTTCTACAAGCAAGAACAAAAAGAAGAGGAAGAAACCTGGGTCTGGATTACAGCTAAGAGACGCTGTCTTACAACACAATGCTAACTTCTGAGGGTGCACACAACCAAAGTTCTGTAGGATCCCAGGAAAGGTTCATTTACAGTATATCTATAACAAATCTAATGACTAATCCACTATATGTGAATGAGGTGAAAGACCTCTGAATAAACATAGCCGGTAGTTGGTCTATTCCTCAGTTTGTCCCCATTTATAATGAAGTCCATCATTTTTTCATCCAGCCCTATAAACAAATACTGAGAACCATTAAATGAGCTTCTTTCAGCCAAAAGACCGTCTGAGTCAGAGTTATGATTAAATACGCAATGATAAAAGCACCCTTTAAAATAAGAGAGAATGTTTTATGGGCTATCCCCTGAGGAATAAATCCTATTAAAGAGTTAATCCAATCCAAAAACTGGCTGTTCTTTGCAGAACTACAAACCACCCAGGTGTGTTATTTCTTTAAATTAACTGGGTCTATTGATTGAAGGAACACTGCTGACATATCCTCCTCAATCCTACGGTGTTTCTGTAACTAAGGCCTTCATGGCACATCTGGACAGGGCAGCGTCTGGAAGGGACTGCTGCAGCACAGAAATACTCACCAACATACACTAGACATCTGTTTTTGCTTCCTTGCTGATGAGTATGGACTAACAAACATGAGATTAGATTAGATAATACTTCATTCATCCCACAGCGGGGATATTCCTTCTCTTACAGCAGCATTCTCAACATTAAGAGCAAAAAACCAACAAACAAGGAAACACACAAGAAAAAGTCAAATAAAGGTTTTGTAAAGTAAAGTGCGGTTGCCATAGTACGTAAAAAAAACAAAGCAATATTGCAGTGTAGGCAAGTGACGTTAAAATTAGATTGAATATGTAATTAAAGTTATAAAGCAAAAGTAGGCTCACTTTATTTATTTCACATTAAAGAAATGACTGCCTTGAGTGTGTGTGTGTGTGTCAACATGTACAGCATGACATGTGACTGGAAGATGAGATATGAGATTATCTGTTGCCGTGGTGATGCTGATGGAAGCCGGCACACAGATCTGTCAAAGTCAACACTGATCCCAAAACTCACAGAACTTCATCTAGAATGTCACTAAGTATTTCAGCGTCTGTCTCGTCTCCGTCGGCCCACATTTCTGCTCTAACCAGCTTCTCTGTCAAGCCTTGGTAAGTTCTGATCGTGCCCTTGAGCAAGGCACTGGCTCAGATCTGGAGCTGGTCCCCGGGGCGCTGTGATTGGCTGCCCACTGCTCCCCCGAGGGAGGGGTTAGAGGCAGGGACTGAATTTAGCTACATGTATGTGTATGTGACAATAAAGGGCCTTTACCTTTTAACTAGACCTCCAAACAACCTAACTCTCCGCCTCCCGGTTTCCTTCACAGCGGTAGGGGTATGACGCGGTTGCCACATACGTTAATGCGCACGATTTCGCTCTGCCATGCAGGGTTCACCGTGCAGGGTTCACCATGCAGGGTTCCCCATGCAGGGTTCACCGTGCAGGGTTCACCGTGCAGGGTTCCCCATGGAGGGTTCACCATGCAGGGTTCACCATGCAGGGTTCACCATGCAGGTTTCACCGTGCAGGTTTTACCATGCAGGGTTCACCGTGCAGGGTTCACAATGCAGGTTTTACCATGCAGGGGTCCCCATGCAGGGTTCACCGTGCAGGGTTCACAATGCAGGTTTTACCATGCAGGGGTACCCATGCAGGGTTCACCGTGCAGGGTTCACCGTGCAGGGTTCCCCATGGAGGGTTCACCGTGCAGGGTTCACCATGCAGGTTTTACCATGCAGGGGTCCCCATGGAGGGTTCACCGTGCAGGGTTCACCATGCAGGTTTTACCATGCAGGGGTCCCCATGGAGGGTTCACCGTGCAGGGTTCACCGTGCAGGTTTTACCATGCAGGGTTCACCATGCAGGGGTCCCCATGCAGGGTTCACCGTGCAGGGTTCCCCATGCAGGCTTTACCATGCAGGGTTCACCGTGCCGGTTTTACCATGCTGAACGTCTGGTGCCAAAGGTCCACCGAGCATCTGCTTGTCTGTCCGACCAGCAATGCTGGATGATGCGGTGATAAGGAAGCGTTTTTTTACAGGCGTCAATTTACAAGCTCTATGGCTCGCAGAGTGACTAAACCCAATAAATGTACCCTCTGTCTCTCAGTACACCAAACACGGTCTCTACAGGGTATAGGTAACGTGTTAGGTAACATATAGGTGTGCTACGTGGCAAAGTAAAGGTCACATGTTGGATACCATGTGGTCTAAAGTCTGATCCACACATCACTTTTCCACATTAACATCCCTTCAAAGTTCAAATCATTAACCCTTTGCATTGGTGCATCAACAGCGTTTCATTTGAACAGAACCTGAGTCATTGGCTACTACATGCTTTTAAAATCCCATTGTTTTGGGGGGAAATGCTCTTGGAAGTAGGCGGTTTTCATTGCGGTTGTCATGGCACTTGTGAGGTCGGTTTCTGTAAACAAGTGTAACAGCCCCATAGGATAGAAAAGATCCATTTTAATGAGACTAAATACTTTCAAACACGCTGTGTAGTACTTCACATGGTGACATGATTGCAGTGCCTGTGCATCTGTTTTCCTGTTCCTCTTCATCCTGTTCAGGTTTACAGGGAATAA
>NC_048424.1:135949-148495 GCF_013103735.1 Etheostoma cragini | reverse complement strand
TGTGTGTGTGTGTGTGTGTGTGTGAGTGGGGGGGGGCTTGACAGTCAGCCATCCCATCGTTGTGCAGCAGAGGCGGCTGCTGCTTTGTCTGCCATACAATAGTGATTAGGAGGGCGACAGAGGCAGAAGGAAAGCGAGTGAATCTTATTGTGTATTATACAAAGGCATTTTAGAGGAAAGCGAGAGAGAGAGAGAGAGAGAGAGAGAGAGAAATAGAGATGAAAAGAGGTTATCATGTCTGTTGTGCAATAGTATTTAGCAGGATGAGCGGAGAAGAAGAAAGGGGATTTAACAGGAGATTGACTGGATCTGTTGGGCTGTCATTTCAGAGCAGGGCATACACAAACATCCACTTGTTTAATCTGGGAGGACTCCCGATTGGTTCTTTCAGTTGTTCAAACCTTTATCAATGGTTGGGTACGGGGCAGGGCTGTAGTACTCCAGTCCGGTCTTGGATTCGAGTCCGGACTCGTGTTTTTCTGTGGTCTCGGACTTGTCTCAGACTCGGACTTGTCTCGGACTTGCTAGTACTTGGACTCAGACTTGTCTCAGACTCGCTAGTATTTGGACTCGGACTTGTCTTGGACTTGCTAGTACTTGGACTCAGACTTGTCTCGGACCCCCTAGTATTTGAACTCGGACTTGTCTTGGACTCGGACTTGTCTCAGACTCGCTAGTATTTGGACTCAGACTTGTCTCGGACCCCCTAGTATTTGAACTCGGACTTGTCTCGGACTCGCTAGTATTTGGACTCAGACTTGTCTTGGACTCGCTAGTACTTGGACTCGGACTTTTCTCGGACTCGCTAGTATTTGGACTCGGACTTGTCTCGGACCCCCTAGTATTTGAACTCGGACTTGTCTTGGACTCGCTAGTATTTGGACTCGGACTTGTCTTGGACTCGGACTTGTCTTGGATTCGGACTTGTCTCGGTCTTGGCCACTGGTCTTGCCAGATGTGGCTTTCCGGCTTTTGGTCTGGACCAAGTCCAGGTGTCTTTATTATGTTGATGATAATGTTGGAGGGAAAGTGAAACCCAAAATGATGGTCTTGTTACTGTCAAGCATAAGACCTTTATTCTGTCCTGGACTCGGTCTTGTCTTGGACTCGAACCATTTGGGACTCGGTCTTGTCTTGGACTCGACTAGTCCTGGTCTTGGACTTGTCTTAACACTTAAGGCCTATTTAAATCTAAGATGATTTCTAGTCCCATATCCTCAATATTCCATCGATATATTGTATTACCCAGACCTAGTGAGAGCTTCACTGACTCACGTTACTGTACCTTTAAGAGTGAATGTTTTTCCTGTCCCCACAAAACCTCGGACCTCGGCAAAACCGCATAAAAGTACAAAAATAAATAACTAGCAACATGAATCAATACATAAAGTCCTTCACACAAGCAGTTTCTCGAGTTTACAGCTGACTGTGTCATCATTAGGACTGGGCATCGCTTCCAAAACCGATTCTGGAAAAACGGAAAAAAAGACTTCAAAAATAGGCTCTTTATTGTTGTTTTTTTAATTGAAATTATTTGGATTTACCTATATATTAACATATTAAATATATTGAGACAGCAGCAGAGCGAGTGTAACGCGTTGACTAGCGATCACGTGCAGTGAGTCCAGAGGGAAAATATGGCATTTTAAAATATAGCCTACATATCGATCTGGTCTGCAGCTAACCGCCGACTGCAGAGAAAGTGTAATATTCTTACATATTTTATAAATCGGTCAACAACGTACCGGCTCCATTGCATGGTGTGTGTTACAGGTTTTACTTTGCCAATAATGCTCAAAGTTTTTATACTGCTTTCATATTACAACAGCAGATGAGAACAGCAGAGTTGGTTTGGAGGTCGTCAGAGGTCACACTCAGCCGCTCTCCCTGCAGCAAGTTAAAGCTTGTTGTTGGTCCGGTCTTCTGTTGATCACTGGACCGAGTCTTGGTCAGCGGACTGCCAAAGTACCCAACAGTGCGTCTCAATGAAGCCTCAGTCTCTCAGTCTTTCTCTCTCTCTCTCTCTCTCATGTGGAGTCTGACTAGCAGGCATACCACAGAAGAAATCAACATGAAAACACACTTCCACTCTTATTTAAAGACTTTATGAGACTAGAAGACACATTGAAAGACAGACGTGAGACCTGCAGACCTGGAATCAGACCCTACCTGACCCAATGAGGCTGAATAAAATCCTAAAACTGAATTAGAACTTCAGGTCAGGTTTGAGAGACTATAAAACTTATTGGACCTACTCAGATCTCCCAGAAGGCCACTGAACCCTCGTGTCGTCCTCGGGTCAAATTGACATTTTTACATCAGAAATATGGATTTCTTTTAACCAAATTACCCAAAAATAACATGGATGATTTCATTAAACATTGCTTTCATTGAATTTTTGGGGTGTTTTATTTAATCTCAAAGCATTTCAATTATTTTGTTTAATGGTTTCCAAACGGTCTCCGGACTAAACTTTGACATCTAGCCGTCTGAGATCCACTCAACATCCTCTGATCTTAACTATGAGTCAAAATAATTAACCATTTCTGCCTTTTTAACTAAAAACAGATGTATAATTTGATATAATTGAGGTTAGTTGACCATGAATTCTAAGAATAAGTGTACAACCTGTTATTAAACCAGCTCAGGGTTTTAAAAAAGCTCCAAAAGCTGAAAAAAGTGAGAAATAAATCAGAAAAAGCTGCAAAAACATCGGAAAACCACAACAAATTT
This sequence comes from Etheostoma cragini, assembly GCF_013103735.1. Taxonomy (NCBI): domain Eukaryota; kingdom Metazoa; phylum Chordata; class Actinopteri; order Perciformes; family Percidae; genus Etheostoma; species Etheostoma cragini. The sequence goes on along the minus strand of NC_048424.1, from coordinate 145,762 downwards.
TCATTTTCAGTTTTGACCTGGAAGGACAAGTTCAGGGTTCACGGGAAGACAACACGAGGGTTAAGTGACCCAAATGAGCTCTGGTTAGCTCAAGTCCTCCTCTGGTGGGATTTTAGTTTTTTTGCAGCAAAACCAAATCCCTTAGTCTGCCCAGAAGAAGAAAGGTCCCTTTTCATCTCGACCTATGCTCCCGTATCTCCACCAGAGTCTCAGAAAGAGAAGAAAGCCCATCCCAATCCGGGGAATGGGGGTCACCGGAGGGGATAAAAGATGTTTACAAGGAAGGAAAGGGATCCTGCAGCACACGGCACAGTGGGACGGGGGGGTGATTGCTATCATGGGACACTTCTCATGTCTCCTCTGTGGTAAACTGGCAGAAGGTCAGGGATGCTCAGCAGACAGGTGGCCAGACGTTTGGCTTAGTGGATTCCCAGGGGTCTCAGTTTGGCTCTCCCCAACAAGCCTATTTATAACCAATCCAAGCTCCTCAAACACTAAATACTCACATCTATCCATCTGGGAAAATTAAACCCAAACACTTCACCTTTTTTTTCAAATTCTTGTCATACGCCGCTGCGAAGCACAGTATTAAAATGACCATTTTACCTGAAATATGATCCAAATAGACCCAGAGAGGGACTAAGTCTGCTATAGCATTTGTGAAGTATGTAATTAAGACTTTAAAGAAAACCAATTCAAATTTAAAGTGTTGTTTTTAGTGTGTGTTGGTCTCAGGTTTTTCCTCACTCAGCGGGAAGTAACCCTCATGTTGGCCTTGGGTCAAATTTGACCCGTTTTCAGTTGTTAATTATTTTTTTTGTCACAAGAAATAGGCCGTCGAAATAAGCGCTGAAAATGTCAACGTTAAAAATATCCCAAAACATTTTAAAAAACGCAACCACAACGTTGAAAAAGTGACAAAAATGTCGGAAAAAGTGATAATGTTGAAAAAAAAGTGCCCCAAACACCTCCGAGTTTTTAATTTTTATTTATAAAACCTAGATCTTGACAGTATATTGGATCCTTATGCCAACGAGCTGCAGGAATGCAATGAACCGTTATAACTGATCAAGACTGAGGATCCACTATGACGTTGTGGACTAGTGGCTCACATGCACACTCTGATGCGGTTTGGTTTGGACGCTTTTTGGGGTTACATTTTCAAACCTCATCAAACACCTGTAGCTGACATTCAACCTCCAGCCAGTGTCTGCACATGGGAAATAATAACCTATCTCTTTCAAAGAGAAGCATACAGAACTAGTAGAATGTATTTGGAAAATATGAATCCAGGGAAACAATATTAAGACTAAATTCAAATACAAAATATTAAATTAAAGCGCCAGTTTCCATCTCTGTGTGACGTGTTACTGATTCCACCAACAACATCCAACATTATCAGTTTAAAGACTTAAGAGTCTCTCAGCTTTAAATCCTTTAGATGTAAAGACGTGGACGATGCATGTCAGACTCCTGAACCATGTTTGGGATTTTTTAAAGATATATACCGTAAGAATGCAAATATTTAGGGAAGGCAGATCTCATGCATCTGAGTGAGTGTTATAAATAAAACTTAAATTAATAAATTCTACAAGGAAAAACGTTGAGGCCAGTCAACTAAAACTCCAGATTAGGCGAAGTTATGGATTTAATGATGAGGAAATGGGCTTTTTGCAGCAGTAAAGACTCTACGAAGAGAAACTCGGGGAAATTAAACATGAGCCAATCGATACGGCACGGGACCGGTCTGCAGGGAACGGATGGAGGAGAGTATGACAGACAGCTCGGCGGTCAGTGATGCACCTCATTGCATTTGTACATTTGTTTATGAGTGTGTGTGTGTGTGTGTGTGTGTGTGTGTGTGTGTGTGTCTGTGCGCTGTCAGTGGTGCAGTGTGATTTACACAAGGTCTTCACGGAGATGTACCATGAGGAACATTAGACTAACGACACCGAGACCAGGAGAGATTGATTATAGGCAGATAAGCAAGGATGGAAGGGTATATGAGGGGGATACACACACACACACACACACACACACACACACACACACACACACACACACACAGTAAGAAACATCAGGGTTGAAATGAGCTGTAACCGAAACTCATCCTAATGGGTCAGTTTAGCTAGAAAGTAGACCTTATTAAATATGCATATTGTTCAGCAAAGTCATGTAGAGCAGCCACTCGGCGTCACTAAGGCAACGTAGATGTGGCCTGCACACACGCTTTAATAAAATTAAAAACAAAAAGAAGAAAAGGCAGGAGGTGAAATGTGATGAAGGATGAAACTAATGATCAGAAACATGATATAAGAAAAGCTTAGAATGAGGTAGAGTATGCAGACGGAGAGAAACTGCATCAAAACATGGATAAAAAGTCAAAAGAAATCATAAAACAAACTGAGACAAAAGATTATGAATGTGTAACTTATTATAACCCATACAGTGTGCAGATATTTACCCATTATAGGAGAAATTAGGAACAGACTGTATGAGAAACAGGATAAATACACTAAATACTATGTTGTGTATAGGCCGAAATTAATTAGCAACTTTTTTCTTAAGCAATTCTTACTTTTAAGTCATTTTAACTGTTATGGTTGGCCAATTTATTTGTCTAGTGTGACGATAAATTGGGGGGAAGCAAGTTGAAGACATCACCTTGGGCTTTAGTAAATTATGATGGCCATTTTTCATAATTTTGGAGGAAAACAAATGTGTCAGCTGTAGCTCTCACATCATCATAATTGATTTGATGCTCTTGCAAAGTGGGAAGAAATATATGAATTGGTACAAATTGTACTAGTAATTACTGTAAATGTAAAGTAATAATGACAAAGATCCACACAGAGCTCACATACGCTGTCATGCAATAAGCCACAACTCCAAATTTAAGATGAAAACACACACTCCTGATTCATTCTCCTGATTTTGATTGACAACGCACAACTATGAGCAAGCTTTAAAATAACCTTCCAAACCTCAAAGAGCCCTTTGGTTGGGAGATATTAGGAATAAATCAGCACATCCTGGTTCTCAGGAGGAACATGGGAGATGTGACGGGGGTGCAGGGTGTGTCGCGACCCCAAACTGTCACAAACCTCCTTCTACTGTAGTGTGGAACCGGTGACGTAACAGGCGCGTGTGAAGCTTCTCGTCTCGGTTCCTTCTCACAGGAACCGCTCATCTGGTTCCCCTTTTCCATCAGAAGAGTTCCCCTCACTTCGTACTTCTGTCCATTCAAACACGTTGAGGAGACCACAGACCAGAGCCCGACCGAACAAGGGTTTTAAGGCCGATAGGCAACGAATATTTGGTTATTTAAATATCTGCCAATATATTTATATAAATGTTTGTTTTAAATCCAGAAACGTGTTACAAAACATTAACACATTTCCATAACATTAGGTGATTGTAGGAATTTATATTGAATACAGACCATCACTAACAGGGACGTTGTAGAGCGTCCTCTGGTGGACAGACTATGTAACACCATCACTAACAGGGACGTTGTAGAGCGTCCTCTGGTGGACAGACTATGTAACACCATCACTAACAGGGACATTGTAGAGCGTCCTCTGGTGGACAGACTATGCAACGCCATCACTAACAGGGACGTTGTAGAGCGTCCTCTGATGGACAGACTATGCAACGCCATCACTAACAGGGACGTTGTAGAGCGTCCTCTGATGGACAGACTATGTAACACCATCACTAACAGGGACGTTGTAGAGCGTCCTCTGGTGGACAGACTATGCAACACCATCACTAACAGGGACGTTGTAGAGCGTCCTCTGATGGACAGACTATGCAACACCATCACTAACAGGGACGTTGTAGAGCGTCCTCTGGTGGACAGACTATGTAACACCATCCCTGAATTTAAATATTAATGCATCAGAGTCATTTATTTGTCATTTTAAATCATTCTAATGAATGAATATTAAAAAAAATTAAAAATCGTCCATTATGAATGCCGATACCGATAGATCGGGAAATGCCCATATATCGGCCGATAATATCGTCCGGCCCATATATCGGTCGGGCTCCACCACAGACCTCTGAAGCTGAGACCTTTTGACTAATCTTAAGAGTTTGTCTTGTGTAACCATCCTGTCCCACGGTGTCCCTTCCTGCCACGTTTGCTTGGCTCCTCCTCCTTCTCATTAAGCTGAAATTGCAGAGTATTCTTGAATCTCGACTTCCACCGGATGTCTCCGTCCCTGGTCATTAAAAGAAGAACATTTTGGCACTTTACTTGAAATGCCACTAACACTAAAAGCACATCCTTAAAATAAAAAAACCTGATAATGATCGGAGCAGGATCCACTCAGTTTGGGGCATTTGTATTCATTGGCTTGTTTTATTGTTAGGTGTGGCCTGTAATTGCTTCCAGCGGGTTTAGGTCTCGTTAAGTGCTTCCTGGTTCTTCCAGTTTCTAAAAAACTCTTCAGTTTGAGCTGCAGAACCAAACCCACCCAGACCCAGCGGGTACAGTATCCATGCCGTTGTTAAGCATGTGCTAGCCCCAAGTCAGCAGACACAGAGGTAGAAGGAGATGCACGGAGAACGTTGGCTGTGTAGGAAAGCCCTGGGGGGCGGGGGGGCGGGGAACAGCCAGAGGCCCGCTTCACACACAGAATCCAAAGAGACAACCCGAACTTGCACTCGGATCCCGTCGCACTGGGATTCTTACATCTGGGACGTTTCCTTGTTCTTAAAAAGACATTGTTAACTCTTTTTGGCCTCCAGCATCAAGACAGGCTGACACCAAAACCTTGATCCATGGCAAATCCGCCCAAAGGCAAGACGGCGGTGCACGCACGCACGCACACACACACACACACACACACACACACACACACACACACACACGCGCGCGCGCACACACGCACACGCCTCTGCCTCGGTGTGTAACCATTATAAAGCTGTCCTACGGTCGGTAAGCTTTCACTTCCCGCTGCCCTGAGTTAGCTTTGCATTCACCCCGCTCCCCCGCACACACACACACACACATACAAATAAGTACACAGATTGAACGTGCACTTCCCTGACATGCATTCACCCACAACAGGCACGCAATGCTTGGCTGGCCATGCATGTCCTCTAACGGGCAGCTGGTCTCTGTCAGTCTGTCAACAGAAGAGGGAGCAGACGGACTGACTCTCTGGGCCGAATATAGCAGAGAGCTCCGGGCTGGATTTAACAGTCTCCAGTGACAGTTGGGAGTCGTATTGTGCAGAAATGATCCGTTTCCTCCTGTAAATAAATAGGAAGTCATGCGGCGAACTGGAAAAACTGACGAGGGTTAGAGGTATAAACCTACGTGCTGCTGGACAGATGTCTCCCCATTTTTCTACAGACATCACCAGGGCTGCAGGTAGCAATTGTTCCATATTTTTCAATTACTTTCCTCAATTTAGCAGCTATCCAGCCTATAAAACGTCAAAAAGGTGAAACATTCCCATTGTGTCAATCTTCCAAGAATAGCACAACACCTCTCAATTGCTATTTTTACAGTAAAACAAAGGATATTCTGAGATGTTGCGCCAATTATCTGCCCTGAAACCAGTCTAAGTTCTGCATTTGAGCATTTAAAAAATAAGTCTGTCAATCAATTGTTGGTTTCAGAATCTGGTTTGACTAATCACTGTGTCAGAGGAAGAGAACGTCATGGGAACATCAACTCCCATCATGGTCATGGGAATGCAGCTTTTAGAGCAGATACGTGACTGGCACCTCCATTTGGGTTGTAAAGGTGGATTTCACTTCTTTATGTGTGTGTACAGGCATTCTTCCACCAGGTGCCTGGCAGGACAGCCCGGTCCTCGGCGACCCCCTAAATGTCAGGACATTTCAACGTCACTTCTCCAACCTCTACCCCCGGCGCAGGAGACGTTTTATTTTGGCAAAGCTGACAGCTTCATTAGGCTGTTAAAATAATCAAAGTCTGATTGAGAGAGAAGGAGAGGGAATAAAGAGAGCGTGCAGACAGACAGACAGACAGGCAGGCAGACAGGCAGACAGACAGGCAGGCAGACAGGCAGACAGGCAGGCAGGCAGGCAGGCAGGCAGGCAGGCAGGCAGGCAGGCAGGCAGACAGGCAGGCAGACAGGCAGGCAGGCAGACAGACAGGCAGACAGACAGACAGACAGACAGACAGACAGACAGACAGGCAGGCGGGCAGGCAGGCAGGCAGGCAGACGGGGTCGAGGGACGTAATCACTGAAGCAGACGGGAGTTAAAAGAGCTGCAGAAGGAAATAAAAAGACGTATTAGTCCTTTGAGGAGGACACGGCGTGGGTTATCAAGTCGTTGCCTTCGGTGCTGATTATACGTTGGAATAAATCTCCAGCCAGACTCCTGAGTGACAATCAAGCAAACATGATGTAATCTCCAAGCCAACGCTGGTAATGCTGAAGGAGTAGAAGCTGGTGGAGGAGCAGCTTGATCCGGAACCAGATGGATGGTATTGAGGGGTCAGCCCAATCCCGGGACCTCAGGCCCGTAGAAACCTTGAACATGCCGTTTCTGAGGCCAAACCCCCCCCCCCCATATACATATATAAACATTGCACGCAACCGCGCACGCACTACAGGCGTCTCCAGACACGAGTATATTGACAACACCAAACAACACAACAGCCATAACATCATCCTACAGTAATTTACTCATTACTTTAATCTGAACCTCCCCTAATGAGATGGATGTGCAGTGTGTTCGGAGCACAGAGTCCAGTCCTGGTTTAATGTTGGAGACCGCTACTCGGAGATCCTCCTCCACGTTCAACCGCCATCTGGATTTATTTTTAAGGTACATCAGTGCCGAGAAAGTCTTTTCAGACAAGTAGGAGGTGCAAACGGCATCATCCCATCCAGAGCCGCCCTGGGTAGCTGTGGGTGCTAACCCTAACCCTAACCCTCAAACCCTAACCCCAACCCCTAACCCCAAACCCTAACCCTAAACCCAAACCCTAACCCCAAACCCTAAACCCAAACATTAACCCTAACCCCAACCACTAACCCCAAACATTAACCCTAACCCTCAAACCCTAACCCTAAACCCAAACCCTAACCCTAAACCCAAACATTAACCCTAAACCCTAACCCTAAACCCAAACATTAACCCTAAACCCAAACATTAACCCTAAACCCAAACCCTAACCCCAAACCCTAAACCCAAACCCTAACCCCTAACCCTAACCATTCTGTCGGTTCCACCTTTTTTATAATCGTGCTTGATGTTCAACATTCGTGGTTACGTCCACTTTAAACTTTAACTGCCATTAGGATCAAATGTGTGTGTGTAAACATAACATTTCATCGTTGAACTATCGCTGCAGTATTTCGGATTTACCCGTTAAAGTGTAATCTGATCCATACACATCAGTTACGTGTTGTTCACTGAGACAGAGACAAGAGGACAAAACATCAGAGCCCTGAAAGAGAGAAACCATCAACAGAACAAACGAGATCAAGAGGACACTTGTTTTAATTATCTGTTCCTTCTGATGGTATCTACTTTATCTGCACGTGAGTCCTCCAAAGAGTTCAGACAGATTAGTAATTAATTACAGAGTCCTGACTGTAGAGATCCGCTGTCTCAGAGCACATTTCCCCATCTTTATTTTTTTAGGTGGGACTAGTCTCCTTTTTAGGGGTCCAAGCCCGAGGGCTGTGGACCACTACGTACAACACAGTACTTGGGACGGGGGGGGGGACTCAATGGAACTTGACTGCAGGACTACAGCCCATGATATTATGACTCTCTTTTGACAACCGCTGGGAGAGCACAGGCCACATGTCTAACTTTTATCAACACATATCTGCGATTCTTTCTTTTACGAGGCCATCAAGCTCGCTGTCTCGGACATGATGACCCTCGGAGGTGAGAAGCATGATGACTGGGGCCGCTGTCTTCTCCGTTTACAAGAACAACACTTGTGTTTAAGTATGACTTTGAAATCAATATGTTGTGTTGAAATTACAAATCCAGCCTGCCAGAGCAGAAGTCACATGCAGCTGCAAAACAAAGGCAATCCCCCTCCTGGAAGAGCTTAAACTCTTCTTCCCTGAGTTCGAGTCCCAGCAGGACTCTCTGTGTGCTCCTTCTCATTTGGATCCCTCTATAATCCTTCCCTCAGCTGTTGAGGCCAGCAAATAGGCCTGTCAGTCAGACCGCATGGGCAGGGGAGCGAAAATGAGGAAAAACAATGTCCACGGTGGTTAAGCCAACACTGGGAGGCTGCTTCAAGTTTTTGGTTGGCAGTGCGGGTAGTATCACTCTGCATCCACACACACACACACACACACACACACACACACACACACACACACACATCCGCATGGCATTTACAGCTAGACAATCAACCATGAGCAGGGACTATCAGCAGAGAGTAAGCATCAGCCTAATATGCATTCACAAAGCCCCAACAAAAATCCTCTCAACACAATATGAATTATGAATTAACATGAATTATGGCCCTGCAGGACTGCGGCGCGGGCTCATTAATCAGTGCGTTTTCAACGGAGCGTGAGTAATACACCCGATTCCCACCAAGGTGTTTCAGAGAACAGGTATAACAACACGTACGAACGCGCAAACACCAACAAGCTAAGTAGATTTGGAATAAATGAAGGACTCTGAACCAGTGTAGTCAGTTAGCTGCTAGCCTGTTAGCATGGAGGGGTTTCATGTCTTTCTTAGCAAAGAAGATGGAAAAATGTATGGATTGTTAGCATTAGAGATACTTGATTATTTTTTTTAGCAACGTTTGTAAAAACTCAAGTTATTTCTATGATATTAGGCATTTTCATATGGCAATCACATGGGACACACGCCTCTTGATGTAATCCCCCGTTGATTTTGAGGTGTGTTTAGGATCATTATCCATTTGTAGAAGCCATCCTCTCTTTAACTTCAGCTCTTTCACAGATGGCATCAAGCAGACGCCATTCTTTAGTTTTCTGTTAGTTTGAAAGTGTAAATGTTGGAAATAAAATCTTACTTTTTGTGACATATTATACGAATGTCTAATCTGTCATTTGATGCCTTTTGGAGATGTTTCCATCTTTTCCTGGCTTCTTTGATAACACAATCTTTTACCTGGGGTGCCCAAACCTTCCTACCCTACTGTATACTTTCATCATGGCAGAGTCATGGCAGAAACAGTAGAATTGTTTGTTTTGTTTTTTTTAAATTATTTGTTCTTTTAGAAAAGGTAATCTGTTCATTCTACAAGGCATTGACACAGCCAGCAGCATTTCAGGACTGTTTTGTCGTGCGCTTTTCTTTCTGCTGAAGGAAAATGGACCATGTTAAAGGGAGAAACAGGAGAAAATCAATGCAGTGAGCCAATAGGGAGCCATGAAGAAGCAGAGCTTCCAGACGGATGCTGAGTGGGAATGAACTGGCAGCAGCAGCAGAGAAGGAGCAGCCGGTCTGACAGCTTAAACACACCGTCCGATATACGAGACAGCAATTACACCAGGTCAGCTGACACGCCAGCTAATCCGGCGCTGCTAGAACTGTCGGCCTGAAGCCGCCCTAACAAGCCTCACTCCATGAAGACTTTGTAGTGACATGAAAAGTTTGTTTTACTTATACAAGCATAGGAATACATTTTTCTTCTCAACCGCCAGTTTAAATGAATAACGAGAAGGAAAGGTTTGGGGGTAATAAAAAGTATTGCTGTGTTCTCTTATTCTGTGGTCCGGACCCTTGTTTCTACTTCAACTATGGTTACCTGGTCCTCAGGTCTCTGCAGGGTAAATCCAGACAGCTAGCTAGACTATCTGTCCAATCTGAGGA
>NC_048424.1:133555-135849 GCF_013103735.1 Etheostoma cragini | reverse complement strand
ACAGGGGGCATAAGTATACACCCCCTATGTTAAAATACAGGGGGATAAGTATACACCCCCTATGTTAAAATACAGGGGGCCTGGGGGTGGGCAAACTTATTCAAGCCCCTGTACTTCTGAACGTACACGTTCCACCAAAACAAGTTCCTTCCAGAGGCTGTTTAGCAGCGGCACCGTGGCTCTGTCCGGTGCTTAGCCCCGCCCACGATGACTGTCATTCATTTAAAGACATGCCAATAAACCAGAGCAGGGTTTCCTCCTATGCCGGGATGCTGGGTGGACTAGCCAGACCCTCCTCGGCAGCGCTGTGGAGGAAGGCCTGGCTGTGCGAGACCAGGCCCTGATTAACACCCACGAGGGAACTAGTTGATGTAATTTATGTAGCACACTGTTGTCGGAGACATCTTTACATCTTGAGGCTTGTATCCGGAGCAGCTCTGCCCCCCCCGAGCCGGCTGCGTGCTTCAGTCATTCAGACAGCCCGGCTGTAAAGACGCTGCCGACAACCACAGCTTCACATCAAATTGCTCTTGGCACTAACAACTTTATCTGGATGTTTTGCCCTTCGGATATACTCTAAACCAAAATGCCTCTGTTACTGTCACCATCTGTCAGCTCCTCAACGCAGAGGTATACTCCAGTGACAGACAGTCCAACCCAAACAAGGCCAGACCTCGGATCCCCTCAGATGACGATGGCCAAGGATTTGGACGTGACAGTTTAATCTGCAGCACTAAAGATGTTCTCTGTTCTCGTCTTCAATCTCACTCCCTTTCGGAGAAGGAAGTTCTCTTCTCTTCTCTTCAGGGTCTTCATACATCTCGACTCATCAAATCACTTCTGCATGTTAAGAAAACTCTACAATCCTTCCCTGTGTTCTCTTATAGGACATAAGATCAAGCAAATCAACCTCTTAACATGGCATATACACAAGAGCAGACATGTTTTTAGTTATGGTATCAGTCATTATTCTTATATTCTATATTAGGCTTTTTTTTCTATATTCAAGTCCTCAATCAGTCCTTTATTTTGTATTCAACCTCAGCATTTTGTACATCATTTCACTATTTCATAAGACCATTAGCTATGTTGTGATAGTACTGCATTGTTTTTCATCAATGAATTTAAGACGCTGTACGCGGACTCCACTGTGTCTGTAGTACTCTCTCTACTACTGTAGTACTGTCACAGGGATGTATTTTCATCTTATACCCTAATAAAACATGTATTACCTATTTTTCACAATGCAATTGGACCGCCTGTGTTACAGGTCAGGACCGTTAGTAACAAAGTGATTACAAAAAACAACATATAAGTCCATTATTTTATATATAACAATGATTTATTGAGCATTTAGGTCCAGTACTGTATCAGATCTTTATTTTATTTTTACATATTTAGTTCCATAATCAGTCTTATGTTATTTTGTTGTTTTACATACAAGTTTATTCATTTGTATATCAGTCTATTATGGTTTGAGTCTCTTATTTTGAGTAGTTTGATTGTATTTAATGTGTTATTTTGCATATGAGGCTGTTACTTTGTTCATGAGGAGAACCCAAAGTGTGTTATTACACATATACACACTGAATGTGGCAACGTATCACACACAAACACATGATTTATCATGGAGCATAAGTTTTGTGTTTAGTATCACCTGTGGTGTAATATTATAGGGCTGTAGTACTCGAGTCCAGTCTTGGTCTATGGACTCTGACTCGCTAGTATTTGGACTCGGACTTGTCTCAGTCTTGGCCGCTGGTCTTGCCCAATATGGCTTCTGGTCTGGACCGAGTCCAGGTGTCTTTCATGTACTATTATGATAATAATATTGGAGGGAAAGAGAAACCCAAAATGATTGTCTTGATACTGTCATGCATAAGACATTTATTGTGTCCTGGACTCGGTCTCGAAACATGTTGGACTTTGTCTTGTCTTGGACTCGACTTGTCCTGGTCTTGGACTCGACTAAGGTGGTCTTGACTACAGCCCTGCCTGATGCACTGATTCAGGAGTGTTTTCAGTGTTGAGGAGTCCTGTTACCCAACCAGCCACTCAGCTGCACATATAAAAATACAGAATGAAATGGACGTGTAGGAGGGGACCCAGCACGGCCCCGATCCCTGTCCCTAACTCACCACGAAGGCTGCTTGATATCACAGCATGGAGACCGGCCGTGTAAGTAAAAGAGCGGCTGAGTGCTCTACGCTGCGTCCGGGGACTTCTAGGTACAGCAGTGCTGTCCTGCTGTCCGTTACATCTCCACCACGTTAGAAAGACTTCCCCCCCCCCCC